>NC_057797.1:305525494-305538541 GCF_018294505.1 Triticum aestivum
CACCAGGGTTACTAATGGCGCACCTGATTTGTGGTGCGCCATTAGTAGTTTTGAAAAAATATTGTAAGTAATGGCGTACCAGTGGACAGTGCGCCATTACTAGTTTTTTTTTCAAAACTACTAATGGCGCACAGTGGGTGTGGTGCGCCATTACTATGTCAACTAGTAATGGCGCACTATCCCATGGTGCGCCATTACTAACATTTTTTTTCAAAACTACTAATGGCGCACCACACACCAGGTGCGCCATTAGTAATATGTCAATAATGGTGCACCTGTATCTAGTGCACCACTGCTATATAGCAATGGCACACCACATACATGGTGCGCCGTTAATGTCCATATCATCTATACCCCTTTTCCTAGTAGTGTTTACCGTTAAATAATGCAAAGTACTGAATTGTGGGAAAATGAATTCTCTTTATTCTACCTTGTGTCACTTCCCTCGTCTCACTGTAACAAAGACTAGACAAGAATGTTTGATACTCAGTCCTTGGTGGTTCATCAAGCGAACCCCAATACGGGAGTTCACAGTGGTAAGCAAAATTCTCTACTGATATGGTAAATGGGTTATCATAAAGCATAAATGACACCCTAGACTCATGGGGAAAGAATTTAAATCCTTTGACCGATGATTCGGTGAGAAGGTGGCTTTGTTCACAATTTTCTGAAAGGTAGGGACCGAGACCGGCATTGTGAACATATTACTCAAATTCTTCTTTAATGCCCACACGCATCATATACTCATCACAAGGCCATAAGCATCTTTTGGTGGCGGCATCTCGAGTAGAACTTTCACTTGGTTCAACATATGACCGGCGAGTGGAGCTGTCACTAGAAGATGCCCCCGAGGATCGCCTTCTCGAAGAACTCCTTCCAAAGAGGCTCATCATGTCCGCGTACAATTTTCTGAAAAATTTTGGGTGACAAAAATTTGTCAACAAAACTTTATAAGATTGATAGCAACTACTCATAGGGATACATAGAGGCCATAGCAATCATTCGAACTACTTAGAACACTAAGAATTCAACATGCAAGCTCATCTATAATAGCACCAAGAGTAGCTATTATTCAAAATATAAACCATTAAAATAAAAACTAATTGGACAAAAGGTGGAGTCACATACCAAGCAACAATCCCCCAAAACAGTTTCGGAAACGAAGCTTCGAGCAAAGAGATGGAAATCCACGGGTTTGAGATCAAGAACACGGGAGAGAGAGTAATGGAGATTTTTTTCTGGAGGTAGGTGATGATGTGGTGTAAAGTGATAAGTGAGGGGTCCACGTGGGGATCACAACCCACCACGGCGCGCCTGGGGGTCCTGGTGCGCCCAGGTGGGTTGTGCCCACCTGGTGCACCTCCCTCTGATGTTTATTGCACCAAAGATTTAGAAATATTCAGAAAAAATCGTATTAAATTTACAGAGTATTCTAAGAACTTTTATTTTTGGGTCATTTTTTATTGCACGGGAAAAATCAGAAAACAGGAAAAACATGGCATTTTATTTTATTAACTAATTAAAACAAAGAATAAAAAGTAGGGACAGAAGATAGTGCTTACTAAATTCATCAACTTCATACCGTTCAAAAATGATCCATTAATAAGGTTGATCAAGTCTTACTAACAACCACTTTCGATTAGCATGAAACCGAAGAACTTCCGTAAGTCACTAAGTTACCTCAATGGGGATATGAATGTCCCCAACAATAAGAATTTCATATTTATTTTTGATAGTAGGTAGAGGTATTTGAAAGCTTCCAACAGTGATTGTCGAAGATTTTCCAATAACATTAATACCATTCACTTGGAATTATTTCTTCAGAAAGTGCACTGTATGCTCATTACCATTGCTATGAAAAGTGATCCTACTTTTATTGCAATCAATAATAGCCCCTACAGTATTCAAGAAGGGTCTACCAAGGATAATCGACATGTTGTCGTCCTCGGGCATCTAAAGTATAATAAAATAAGTCAAAATAGTAACATTAGCAGCAAAAACAACGGGTACATCCTCACAGACACCGATAGGTATGGTAGTTGATTTGTCAGCCATTTGCAAAGATATTTCAGTAGGTGTGAGTTTATTCAAATCAAGTGTTTTATATAAAAAGAAAGGCATAACACTAACACAAGCTCCTAAATCACACAAAGTAGTTTTCACATAATTCTTTTTGATGGAGCAAGATAAAGTTGGAATTCCCGGATCTCCAAGTTTTTTAGGTATTCCTTCTTTAAAAGTATAATTAGCAAGCATAGTGGAGATTTCAGCTTCTGGTATTTTTTCTCTTATTTGTGATGATGTCTTTCATATACTTTGCATAAGGAGGCATTTTCAAGATACCAGTGAAGCGAGTACGCAAAAAGACTGGCCTCAGCATTTCAGCAAAGCGTTCAAATTCTTCATCATCATTCTTTTTAGTTGACTTAGGTGGAAAAGGCATAGGTTTTTGAACCCACAGTTCTCTTTCTTTACCGTGTTTTCTATCAATGAAGTCTCTTTTATTATACCTTTTATTCTTAGGTTGTGGGTTATAAAGATCAACAGGTGGTTCTATCTCAACATAATTGTTTTGTTCTTTATTATTTGGTTGAGAGTCTTCATGAACATCAACATTATCTTTTTCATTATCACTAGGTGAGTGTTCATTACCAGATTGAGTTTCAGCATCTGAGAAGAAGTTTCATTATCATTATCAAGAGGTTTCTCTATTTCAGGTTCAGTAGGAGCATGCAAAGTCCTATCACTTTTCTTCTTCCTTTTCTATTTAGAAGAACTAGGTGCACTAGTGTTGGCTCTTTGTGAATCTTGTTCAATTCTTTTTGGGTGTCCCTAAGGACAAAGTGGTTCCCGAGTCATTTTACCTCCTCTAGTTGCAACTCTAACAGCAAAGTCATGAATATTATTATTCATTTCATCAAGCAATTCACTTTGAGATTTAGCAACTTGTTCTAACTGAGTTTGAACCATAGAAGCATGCTTTCCAACACCTCTAACATCATTTGATATTCTAAATAACAAGTCACTCAAACGAGCAATCATATTAGAGTTGTATTTCAATTGTTTCATAACATTTGCATTGAAGTGATCTTGTTTTCTAATATAATTTTAAAACTCATAAGGGCATTGACTATGATGCATATTATGAGTATTGTCGTTATCATTGAATTTCATAAGAGAATTTACCTCTACCACCTTAGGTACTGGTAGTGTATCAAGCCCATGTATTTCGTCAAAAGGAGGTAAATTTTTAACATCTTCAGCTTTAATACTTGTTTCCTTCATAGATTTCTTTGCCTCTTGCATATCTTCCAGACTGAAATATAATATATCCCTCTTCTTTGGAGTGTGTTTAGGCGGTGGTTCAGGAATAGTCCAATCATCGTAATTTTTCAATATGTTATTCAATAATTATTCAGCTTGACCAATAGTTCGTTCCCTAAAAACACAACCAGCACAACTATCTAGGAAGTCCCTAGAAGCATCGGTTAGTCCATTATAGAAGATATCAAGTATTTCATTTTTCTTAAGTGGATGATCAGGCAAAGCATTAAGTAATTGGCAAAGCCTCCCCCATGCTTGTGGGAGACTCTCTTCTTTGATTTGCACAAAGTTAAATATTTCCTGTAAGGCAGCTTGTTTCTTATGAGCAGGAAAATATTTTTCAGAGAAGTAATAAATCATATCCTGGGGACTACGCACACAACCAGGAGCAAGAGTATTGTACCAAGCTTTAGCATCACCCTTTAATGAGAACGAAAATAATTTGAGAATAAAGTAATAGTGAGTTTTCTCATCATGAGTAAAATGGGTGGCTATATCATTCAACTTAGTAAGATGTGCCACAACAGTTTCAGTTTCATAACCATGGAAAGGATCGGATTCAACCAAAGTAATTAACTCTAGGTTGACAGAGAATTCATAATCCTTATCATCAATAAAGATAGGTGAAGTAGCAAACTTAGGATCACATTTCATTCTAGCATTCAGGGATTTCTCTTTATACTTGCATAATAATTTCTCTAGGTCATCTCTGTCTCTGCAAGCAAGAATATCTATAGTTGTTTCTTCACTCATAACTTAACCTTCTGGTACCTTAGGCAGTTCATATCTAGGAAGGCTAGTTCTAGTAGGTGTTTCAAGAGAATCAATTTCAAGCTCATCAACAGAATCAACAACATCATGTTGTATAACTCTAGCAATTTGTTTATCAAGAAATTCACCAAGTGGCACATCATCATTAAGCAAGGTACTATTATCATCACAAGCATTATCCATAGCAGAAGTAGCATCGTCAATAACTTGCGACATATCAGAACTAATAGAATGTGGTGGTGTTGCAAGTTTACTTATAACAAAAGGTGGATCTAAAGCAGAACTGGATGGCAGTTCCTTACCTCCCCTCGTCTTTGAGGGAAATATCAGCATCCTTCAGATTCTTCATAGTGATAATATGATAATAATCCCAAGTGTCTCGACAAATATTGCTATGCTCCCCGGCAATGCCGCCAGAAAAGGTCTTGATAACCCACAAGTATAGGGATCGCAACAATTTTCGAGGGTAGAGTATTCAACCCAAATTTATAGATTCGATACAAGGGGAGCCAATGAATATTTGAAGGTATTAGGAGCTGAGTTATCAATTCAACCACACCTAGAGATTAACTATCTGCAACAAAGTGATCAGTAGCAAAGTAGTATGATAGTTTTGATAATAGTAGCAGTAGTAACGATAACGGTAACAGTGATAGCAATAATTTGGTAGCAAGTGTAACAGTGATGATAGCAGTAGTAACTTAGCAAGAACAATATAGGAATAATTCGTAGGCATTGGATCAGTGACTTGTTGGATGATATTCATCATGAGACAGTTATAACCTAGGACGATACGGCACTAGCTCCATTTCATCGATATAATGTAGGCATGTATTCCGTAAATAGTCATATGTGCTTATGGAAAGAACTTGCATGGCATCTTTTGTCCTACCCTCCCATGGAAGCGGGCACCATACTGGAAACTAAGGGATATTGAGGCTTTGTTTTAATAGAGAACCGGAACAAAGCATTAACACATAGTGAATACATGAACTCTTCAAACCACGGTCATCACCGGATGTGGGCCCAGCTATTGTCACTCCGGGGTTGCCGAATCATAACACGTAGTAGGTGACTATAGCTTGCAAGATCGGATCTAGAACATGGATATAATGGTGATAACATAAATGGTTCACATCTGAAATCATGGCACCCGGGCCAAAAGTGACAAGCATTAAGCATGGCAAAGTCATAACAACATCAATCTAAGAACATAATGGATACTAGGGATCAGCCCGAACAAAACTAGCTCGATTACATGATGAATCTCATCCAACTCCTCACCGACCAGCGATCCTACGAAGGAATTACTCACTCACAGTGGGGAGCATCATGGAATTGGCGATGGAGAAGGGTTGGTGATGACGAAGAATGAAGACCCCCCTCTCCGGAGCCCCAGACGGACTCCAGATCTGCCCTCTAGAGGAAGAACAAGGCTTGGCGGTGGCTCCGTCTCGTGGATCATGATAATTCTTTCTCCCTGATTTTTTCTAGAAAAATAGTATTTTATAGCGTTGGTTTCAGGGTCTGCGAGGCCACGAGGTGGGGACAACTCACCTGGGCGCGCCTGGTGAGGGGGGCGCGCCCTGGTGGGTTGTGCCCACCCAGGTGCCCCCCCCATCGGTAGGTCTTGGCTCCAGAAATTCTTATATATTATTTAAAAATTCCCTGCAAAATTCGTTCCATTTCGAGAACTTCTATTTCTGCACAAAAAATTACATCATGGTAGTTCTGCTAAAATAGCGTCAGTCCGGGGTTAGCTTCATTCAAATCATGCAAATTAGAGTACAAAACAAGAGGAAAAGCGTTTGGAAAAGTAGATACGTTGGAGACATACCACGGCATCATCACGGTGGTCAGAGACATGAAGGACGCGGTCTGGGCCCTCAAGCTCGCCTACAGGGCTATGGCCCCCTGATGCCATGGAGACTCAGGAGGCCGCGCTCGCAAAGAAAAAGCAGTTGTTCTCTCAGGACGGAGCCAAGACAAAGCAGGTGCCTGTCGATAGCGAGGACTCAGGCCCCACCTTCACCATAGGTGCCAACCTCCCCCCAGCCTAGGAGGAGGCATTGGTTGGCTTCCAGAGGGCCAACAAAGACGTACTTGCATGGGAAGCGTCCGACTTGGTTGGTATCCCGAGGGAGGTGATCGAGCACCACTTGATGGTATGCCCCGGTGCGTGACCGATGAAGCAAAAGGCGCGGTGTCGGGCACAAGAGAAGCAAGCATTCATCATCCAAGAGATCCACAAGCTGCAAGAGGCTAGTGTCATTTGGGAAGTGCGGCACCCGGATTTGTTAGCGAACCCAGTGATCGTCCCCAAGAAAGGAGGAAGGAGCGCATGTGCGTCGACTTCACGAGCCTCAACAAAGCTTCCCCTAAGGACCCTTTCCTGCTCCCGTGCATTGACCAGATCATGGATTCCACTACCGAGTGCGATCTGCTATGCTTTTTGGATGCTTTCTCCGGATATCATCAAATCAAGATGGTGGTGGAGGACGTCGAGAGAACAACCTTCATCTCCCCATGCAGCATGTATTGCTTCACCTGCATGCCCTTCGGGTTGCGAAATGTTGGTGCAACCTTCCAGCGGCTGATGCACATCGCGCTTGGGCCACAGCAGGAGAGAAATATGGAGGCATACATCAACGACATCGTGGTCAAGACACGGGAGGCAAGTGATATGTCACCAACGTATCTATATTTTGTGATTGTTCCATGCTATTATATTATTCATCTTGGATGTTTTATAAGCATTGAGATCCTATTTTATATTATTTTTTGGACTAACCTATTAACCTAGAGACTAGTGCCAGTTTCTATTTTTTTTCCTTGTTTTTCAGTTTTGCAGAAAAGGAATATCAATCAGAGTCTAAATGAGCTGAAAATTTATGGTGATTTTTTATGGACCAGAAGAAGCCCCCGAAGCACAAGAGTCGGTCCAGAAGTGTCCCGAGTCAACCACAAGGGTGGAAGGCGCGCCCCTACCTTGTGACTGCCTTGTGGACCCCCCTGACGTGAAACCGACGGCAAAAATTCCTATAAATCCATAAACCTCCAGAAATAAACTTAGATCAGGAGTTCCGCCGCCGCAAGCCTCTATTGCCACGAAAAACCAATCGGGAGCCGTTTCCGGCACCCTGCCGGAGGGGGAAACCATCACCGGAGGACATCTTCATCATCCCGGCGCTCTCCATGACGACGAGGGAGTAGTTCACCCTCGGCGCTAAGGGTATATAAGTACCAGTAGCTATGTTTTGATCTCTCTCTCGTGTTCTTGATTTGGCACGATCTTGATGTACCACGAGCTTTGTTACTATAGTTGAATCATATGGTGTTTCTCCCCCTCTACCTTCTTGTGATTAATTGAGTTTTACCTTTGAGGTTTCAATATTATCGGAATGAATACTATTTTGGATTTCAGAACACTTGATGTATGTCTTGCGTGGGATACTCATGGTGACAATGGGGTGTTCTATTGATTCACTTGATGTATCTTTTGGCACTGAATTCGCGGATTCCCGAGGTGACATTGGGGTAATCTATGCATAGGGGTTGATGCACATTTTCGTCCTTGTTTCTCCAGTAGGAATCTTGGCGCACTCTGCGAGGTTCTTTGTGTTGGATTGAATATTATTAAACTGAAGTTGTTTGATGCATATTGTATAGTTGACCCACGAATACTTGTGGTGACACTGGAGTATCTAGGTGACATTAGGGTTTATTGATGTGTGTCATATGGTGTTATTTTACTACAAACTCTAGGGCTGTTTGTGACACTTATAGGAATGGCCCAATGGATTGATCAGAAATAATAACTTTGAGGTGGTTTCGTACCCTACAAGAAATTTCATCTTATGTTCTCCACGATAGGAACTTTGGAGTGACTTTTGTCACACGTTGAGAGTTTACCTTATGATTTAATTACGTTATCATTGTTGAGAGAACATGCACTAGTGAACGTATGAACCCTAGGCCTTGTTTCCAAGCATTGCAATACAGTTTTGCTCACTTTTGTTACTAGTTACCTTGCTGTTTTATATTGTCAGATTACATAACCTATATCTACCATCCATATTACACTTGTATCACCGTCTCTTTGCCGAACTGGTGCACCTATACAATTTACCATTGTATTGGGTGTGTTGGGACACAAGAGACTCTTTGTTACTTGGTTGCAGGGTTGTTTGAGAGAGACCATCTTCATCCTATGCCTCCCATAGATTGATAAACCCTAGGTCATCCACTTTAGGGAAAATTGCTACTGTCCTACAAAACTCTACTCTTGGAGTCCCAACAGGAGTCTACAACAAGAAGGTTGCGTAGTAGACATCAACCTCTTTTTCTAGCGCCGTTGCCGGGGTGGTTAGTGCTTGAAGGTATATCTTTAGATCTTGCAATTGAATCTGTTAGTTTCTTGTTTTATCACTAGTTTAGTCCATAAAAGAAAACTACAAAAAAATGGAATTGAGGTTGCCTCATATGCTTCATCTTTTTAATGAATATCGTGAAAATGATGGAAAGGAAAATTGTGCTCAAGTGTTAGAAGAAGTCTATAGAATGTTTGGCACTAAATTTTTGAATGATGAGCATGATTGCTATGTTGTTAGTATGAATTCTTTGAATATCCATGATGCTAATGATATGCAAAGCCAAAATCTTGCGGATGCTATGTTTGATGAAGATGATATTTTTTGTCCCCCAAGTTTTGATGAGAAAATTTATTGTTATGATAGCATGCCTTCTATTTATGATGATTATATTGATGAAAGTGGGTTTGGAAGAGTGTCAACTCTAGGTAATAATGATCCCACTATTTTGGAGGGTGTTGAATCTTTTCACAATATTGATGAAAGTGGATTTGGAGAGGTCATGACTTTATTTTGTGATGAATACATTATTTAGGAAGAGGTTCCAATTGATTATGAGAACAAAGTTGCTATATATGATGATTATTGTGATGGCATATATGCTATAAAGAAACTTGTCATCAAGTTTTAAGTTTTGATTGGATTATGCCTCACATGATAGTTATGTTGTTGAGTTTGCTCCCACTATCCCGAATGAGAAGAATTTTCCCTATGTGGAGAGTAGTGAAATTTCTATGCTTGTGCATCATGAAAATAATGTTTTATGTGATGGTTATATTTTTGAATTAATTCATGATGCTACTATAAATTATTATGAGGGAGGAATATATGCTTGTATGAGTTGCAATAATATCAAGTTTCCTCTTAATGTGTTTAAAGTTTTGAAGTCATGCTTGTTCTGCCTTCCTATGCTAGTTGATTCTTGTTCCCATAAATTGTTGGATAACAAATTCCCTATGCACAGTAAGTGGGTTAGACTTAAATGAGCTAGTCATATGCTTCATGATGCTCCCATTATGTTTCAACTCTTATTCTTTAAGTGAGCATCATTGACATCATCATGCCTAGCTAAAAAGGCATTTAAGTAAAGAGCTTGTTGGGAGACAACCCATTGTTTACCATTACTATTTTTGTGTGTTCACATGATTATGCTACTGTACCAATTATGTTTTATAGCTTTTGTTTCAATAAAGTGCCAAGTAAGACCTTTGGGATGGTCTATGGTGATAGTTTATTTGATCTTGCTAAAAAACAGAAACTTTTGCGTCAAGTAAAACAATTTTGAAAAATCACAGAAGCATGCTTTTGATCTGAATTTTGTACACAAGATTGATATACAAATTTCCCTGGTTTTCCTAATTTTTCAGAAGTTTTGTAGTTACAGAAGTATGGAAAGTTTCCAGATTACTATAGACTGTTTTGTTTTTGACAAATTCTGTTTTCTATGTGTTGTTCGCTTATTTTGATGAAACTATGAGTAGTATCGGAGGGTATCAACCATGGAGAAGTTGGAATACAATAGATATTACACCAATTTAAATAAAGAATGTGTCACAACAGTACCATAAGTGGTGATTTATTTTCTTACTAACGGATCTCATGAGATTTTCTGTTGAGTTTTGTTTGTGAAGTTTTCAAGTATTAGGTAAGGATTTGATGGACTATGGAATAAGGAGTGGCAAGAGCCTAACCTTGGGGATGCCCAAGGTTCCCCAAGGTAATATTCAAGGACAACCAAGAGCCTAAGCTTGGGGATGGCCCAGAAGGCATCCCCTCTTTCGTCTTCGTCTATCGGTAAATTTGCTTGAGGCTATATTTTTATTCACCACATGATATGTGTTTTGCTTGGAGAATCTTGTATGATATGAGTCTTTGCTTTTTAGTTTGCCACAATCATCCCTGCTATACACACCTTTTGAGAGGGACACACATGAATCGTAATTTATTAGAATACTCTATGTGCTTCACTTATATCTTTTAAGATAGGCAATTTTGCTCTACTGCTTCACATATATATTTTTAGAGCACGACAGTGGTTTTATTTCATATAAATTGTTTAACTATCATGCTTCACTTATATTATTTTGTGAGTCTTTTTCAATAGCATGGTATTTGATTTGGTTATGAATTTAGTCCTAAAATGATAGACATCCAAGAGGGATATAACAAAAACTTACATATAAAGTGCATCGAATACTGTGAAAAAATTGATTCCTTATGATTGTTTTGAGATATGAGGATGGTGATATTAGATTCATGCCAGTGAGTAATTGTGGATTGTAGAAATACTTGCGTTAAAGTTTATGTTTCTCATACCATGCACATATGGTGAACCGTTATGTGATGAAGTCGGAGCATGAATTATTTATTGATTGTCTTCCTTATGAGTGGCAGTCGGGGGCGAGCGATCGTCTTTTCCTACCAATATATCCCCCTAGGAGCACGCACGTACTACTTTGTTTCGATGACTAATATATTTTTGGAATAAGTATGTGAGTTCTTTATGACTAATGTTGAGTCCAAGGATTATACGCACTCTCACCCTTACACCATTGCTAGCCTCTCTAGTACCGCGCAACTTTCGCCGGTGCCATACACCCACCTATTACCTTCCTCAAAACAGCCACCATACCTATGTATTATGGCATTTCCATAGCCATTCCGAGATATATTTCCATGCAACTTCCACCATTCCGTTTATTATGACATGTTTCATCATTGTCATATTGCTTTGCATGATCATGTAGTGGACATCGTATTTGTGGCAAAGCCACCTTTCATCATTTATACGTGTCACTCTTGATTCACTGCACATCACGGTATACCGCCGGAGGCATTCATATAGAGTCATATTTTGTTCTAAGTATTGAGTTGTAATTTTTTGAGTTGTAAGTAAATAAAAGTGTGATGATCATTATTATTAGGGCATTTTCCCATGTGAGGAAAGGATGATGGAGACTATGATTCCCCCACAAGTCGGGATGAGCCTCCGGACGAAAAAAGAGAGAAAAAAGAGGACAAAGAAGCCCACATAAAAAATGAGAGAAAAGAGAGAAGGGGCAATGTTACTACACTTTTTCCACACTTGTGCTTCAAAGTAGCACCATGATCTTCATGATAGGGAGTCTCCTATGTCGTCACTTTCATATACTAGTGGGAATTTTTCATTATAAAATTTTGCTTGTATATTCCAATGATGGGCTTCCTCAAATTGCTCTAGGTCTTTGTGAGCAAGCAAGTTGGATGCACACCCACTTAGTTTCTTTTTGAGCTTTCATAGACTCATAGCTCTAGTGCATCTGTTGCATGGCAATTCCTACTCACTCACATTGATATCTATTGATGTGCATTTCCATGGCCCATTGATACACATAGTTGATGTGAGACTATCTCCTTCTTTTTGTCTTCTCCACAACCACAATGTTATATTCCACCTATTCTGCAATGTCCATGGCTCAAGCTCATGTATTGCATGAAAGTTGAAAAGGTTTGAGAACATTAAAAGTATGAAAATGGAGCATAGCCAGACTATATGATTTTTTAGGGATAACTTTCTTTGGCCATGTTATTTTGAGAAGACATGATTGCCTTATTAGTATGCTTGAAGTATTATTGTTTTGTTCAATATTAAAATTCTTTTTGAATCTTATGGATCTAAATATTCATGCCACAATAAAGAAAATTACATGGATAAATATGTAGGTAGCATTTAGCATCAAAACTTCTGTTTTTTTATCATTTACCTACTCGAGGACGAGCAGGAATTAAGCTTGGGGATGCTTCATATGTCTCCAATGTATATATAATTTTTGTTTGTTTCATGCTATTATATTATTCATCTTGGATGTTTTATATGCTATTTTATATTATTTTTTAGACTAACCTATTAACCTAGAGCCCAGTGCCAATTTTAGTTTTTTTCCTTGTTCTTGAGTTTTGCAGAAAAGGAATATCAAACGGAGTCCAAATGAGATGAAATTTTACTGTGATTTTTAATTGACCTGAAGAAGCCCCCGAAGCACAAGAGTTGGGCTAGAAGAGTCCCAAGTCAACGACAAGGGTGCACTACAAGAAAAAGACACATCCATGACATTTTGGGCCGAACGATTTTTTTTTCTGTCATACATATGACACTTCTATGACGATAATTGTGACAAAACCAGGTATCATCATAGAAGTGGTGGGCTCCTACTTCTATGACAAAAAATCATGACAGAAAATGGGCTTTTTGTCTTGGGTGGGCCGGAGATGCAGCTGCATGACATTCTTTGGGCCGTCCATCACGGAAAAAACCGTGGTAGAAGCGAGGGGGAGGAAAATTTCGGGGAGTTCCCGGTTACGGTGGGAGGTTGGGGGCTGAGCGATGCGCATTTCTCTCATACACATATGCGCGTGTGTGCGAGGCGTTGACTCTAACTGAACCCGAGCAAGGCGTTGGGCTCTAACTGAACCCAAGCGATTGCACTGCAGGCTACGCGTTACTGAAGCCGAGCGATCGATCGATGGCTGTTAACTGAACCCGATCGAGAGATTCCTTCGCTACTGCTGCTAACTGAAGCCGATCGATGCTGCCTCTGGATGA
>NC_057797.1:305538922-305556024 GCF_018294505.1 Triticum aestivum
GTGGGGGTGGATGAACAGGACCCCGTGGTGTTGCCTCTGGATGAACAGGACCCCGATCGATCGAGCCTGTTGGGGCTGGATGAATAGGACCCCATGGAGGGCTGGATGAACAGGACGACCCCGTGGAGGGCAGGATGAACAGTAGCCCGTGGAGGGGTGGTTGAACGGGAGCCCGTGGAGAGGGCTGGTTGAATAGTAGCCGGTGGAGTAGCGCGCGGTGGAGGCTAGATGAATAGGAGCCCGTGGATGAACAGTCGCAGGTGGAAGCTGGAGGAGGTCGACGGTGGATGAACAGTAGCTCGTGGAGGCTGGAGGGGGTCGATGGTGGAGATGAACAGTATCCCGTGGAGTCCCGTTTTGTGGTACGCCACACCCCTCCCGATGAACAGGACCCCCGTTTCGACCGTAGCGCTCCAACACAAGTCCGTTTCATCCGTTTTGCGGTACGCCACACCCCTCCCGATCAACAGGACCCCCGTTTCGACCGTAGGAGGTCCGTTTCCTCCGTTTTGCGGTACGCCAGACCCCTCCCGATGAACAGGATCCCGTTTCGAACGTGTTCGGTCGAACACAAGGCCGTTTCCTCCGTTCTACGGTACGCCAGGCCTCGTTTCCATCGCCTGTTCCGTCCAAGCCCTCCCGATGAACACGACGCATTCTGTTGCCTCCCCATGAACACGATGACGACGCTATTTCTCCATTCCGACCCAGCCATGTACACGAGCCCTGGCCGTACGTATGCGCGAGTAGGCGTTCAAGACCTCGCCCGTATGTACACATACGTGGCCGTATTTTCTTTCTTGCACCCTGGCCGCCTCTACTATGACACGTGCGCGCCTCTACATCGACTAGTATATATGTACGTACATGTTCGCGACCAGAATGACAACGCTACGTACGCTTTGACCAGGTGGGTCCCGACTGTCAGGCACTTCGTTGTGTGCGAAGATGTAGTTGGTGGGTCCCAGCAGTCAGGGGGGCGAAATACGATGGGCCGTCCGGTGGGTCCCACTGTCAGGTGGAGGAATAATTATTTTGCACGTAATAAGGGGGCAATTCCTTGCTGCGGCCGTGGACCCAGCTGTCAGCCTCTCCACGTACAGTCCACGTCCGATGGAAGTCGTTCCTTGACCACGTTGACCACGCCGCGCCGAGAGCACCAGGGCGGTGGACGATGGCGAGGCCTAGGAAGGGGACGACGCGGAGCCGGGGACGATGCGGCAGTGGATGCCCACGCGTAGAGTATGAGGGTTCACTGGTTCGCTGCGGTGTGAGGCTGCCGTCGCCGCAGAATAACAGGGGGTGTGGGTGAGTAGAGGGATGGCCTGGCTAGCGGTGGGAGTAGTAGGGGGTGGTGAGGCCTCCGCCGCATTGCAGCCGACCACGGGAGGCAGGAGCACGAGGCACGACCGGCGCTGGTTTGGGCGGCTAGAGCAAGAAGACCAGAGGTTGAAGAAGCACTACGGTCGTTGGATGGACATCGTACGGTCACTGGAGCTAGAATCGTGCATATTGACTAAGTTGACAAAGCCCTCCGTCCCCGTCAACTTAGTAGGCCCACAAGTCAGCCTCCCACCAAGGTGGGTCCCAGCTAGCAGGGGGTATTCATTTTTTTGAGCGTAATAAGGAGGCACTTCCTTGCGTGCAAAGATATAGCTGGTGGGTCCGAGCTGACAGCGGCGGTAACGTTTTTTCGCGAAATACAGAGGCCCTTTCGGTGGGTCCCCGATGTCAGGTGGAGGAATCATTATTTTGCGCGTAATAAGGAGGAATGTCCTTACGTGCGACCGTGGACCTAGTTGTCGGCCTCTCCACGTAAAGTCCACTTCAGATGCATGTCGGTCGTCGACCACGTTGACCAGGCCGCGCCGAGAGCACCAGGACGATGGACGACGGCGAGGCCTAGGAAGGGAACAACACGGAGGCAGGGAAGACTCGGCAGTTGTTTCCCACACAGAGGGGAGTACGACTGTACGAGGGTTTACTGGTAAGTCTGCCGTCGCTGGATAATAACAGCAGGTGTGGGTGAGTAGAGGGATGGCTAGGCCAGCGATGGGAGTACGGTGGGGCGGTGAGGCCTGCGCGGCAGCAGAGCCGGCCGCGGGGAGGAGAGAGCAGGCAGTCCCGCCGGCGTCTGTTTGAGCGGCTGGAGCAGGAAGAGCAGAGATTGAAGAAGCACGACGACCGTTGGATGGCCATCCAACAGTCACTACTTGTGCATCAACCTTTTTTTTAGGAAAGCCTCAAATATGTGGAAAACAACATACAACCCATCTGCCATTATTTCTAATATTTTACAACCCATTTGCTAATTATTAAGGTTTTTTTGGAGCCCATATTCTTTTTGTTAGCATTACAACCCATATTGTGGCCACGGTTAAAAAATTATACGAAATTTTGCATATTTCGGTGCGGTCCGAACTGTTTTTAATCCCGAAATTTCGACTCACATTCAAACTGATTTTAAAAATAAATGTATATCAATATAAAATCCAACAAATTCTCCACGCATAAAATTAATGTAATTTCAAATCTCGAAATGAAGAAAAGATATTTGAATCTAATTGCCGGTTTGATGTGTTTTAAAAATGTACAACCCATTTCTCATTACTGATGGGCCATTTTCTCCGCCAACCAAATGAAAGCTCTCCTCGTCTTGAAAGATTTGCATCCCAACAGGCCTGACAAAGCGACTTACTTGGCAAATCACAAAAAAACTGGGCTGTGGCCGTGGACCAAGCTGTCAGCCTCTCCACGTACAGTACTCTTCCAATGGAATGTCGTTGACCACGTTGACCATGACGCGCCGAGAGCACCAAGGCGGTGGACGACGGCGAGGCCTAGGAAGGGGACGACGCGGATCCGGGGAAGACGCGGCAGTGGATGCCCATGCGGAGAGGAGTACGAGGGTTCACTGGTTCGGCTGCGGTGTGAGGCTGCCGTCGCCGCAGGTCCTGGCTAGTGGTGGGAGTAGTAGGGGGCGATGAGGCCTCATCGGCAGCACAGCCGGCCACTGGAGGCAGGAGCCGGCGGTCTCCTCGGTGCTGGTTTGGGCGGCTGGTGCAAGAAGAGCAGCGATTGAAGAAGCAGCAAGACCGTTCGATTCAAATCCAATGGTTACTGCTGCTAGAATCGTTTGTTGACTAAGTTGACAAGCCCTGCGTACGCGTCAACTTAGTAAGCCCACAGGTCAGCCTTCGAACCGGTGCACCCCAGATGTCAGTGGGAGGAATCATTTTTTTCACGTAATAAGGAGGCAGTTGATTACGTGCGGCCAGGCCAGCGGAGGGAGTAGGGTGGGCCAGGGAAGCCTGCGCGTCATCACAGCAGGCCACAAGAGGAGGGAGCAGGCAGTCCCGCCGGCGCTAGTTTAGGCGGCTGGAGCAGGAAGATCAGAGATTGAAGAAGCACGTCGGCCGTTGGTTGGACATCCAACACTAACTACTGCTAGAATCGTGTGTTCACTGACAAAGCCTTGCGTAAACAAGTCAGCCTCGAAATCTGTGGCGTGTACAGCCCATTGCTATTATTTTTATAACTTTTACTCATTTTCTAATTCATATGGAATTTATTGCAGCCCGTTTTCCATTTTTAGAATTGCTGGCCATTTTCTGGTCAGTACCAAGGTCAAAAAATTAATTAAATATGTGGGAAATTTTGAAAATTCGCAAATTTTTGCTGGGGAACGAAATATTCTTAATCCAAAAATTAATAGCCATACTAAAACAAATTTAAAAATAAATTACTACTATGTCATGTTAAATCCAATGAAATAGGTATAAGATATGAGTGAAGAACAAAAACAAAAGAAAGAAACTTATATCCCATTTGCTATAATTTTTTTTGGAATTTTCAACCCCTTTTGATATTACTTTTAACAGACATTGACCATACTCTTAGGCCAGGCCAGAATGCATCCCTCCTCGTCTTGAAAGATTTGCAGCCTGGTAATTTGGAGAAAACAAATAGGCCTAGCTTGGGTATTCTTCAAAAAGAAATACTGGGCTACCTATTTTCCCAAAGAACTGGTGCATGAGCATTTAGCTTTCTTTATTTATTTATTTACTTATTTATGTTTAGGGGACCATGAGCATGTACCTGGGCCGGATTCATGTGAGAGCCTCCCTTCCAGTTAATTATGGGCTTCTCTATTGGGCCTTCATCAGTGGGCTGCATGTTATCAACAAGTGGAAAATGTGTTCCGAGTTTCAAAAAAAATGTGTTCCGTGCGATAAATAGTATGCGCTACATATGGTACGGGGCACTAAAGCATCGAACCGTGCAACGATTTCCAAAACATTGTGTTTGTCGTTCTAACAACACATTTATTCAACCAACAGACGAAATATACTATTGATTGTACATTGAAAATAGCAGCAGCAGCAACCAGGGCTGGGGGTGCAACAGAAGCAGTAAGCAGGCCAGAAGAGTGAAGACACAGCTCTCTCTTCCAAACCAAACATCAGCCATCATTACAAAAGGGCTACCAAAAAATAACAAGTGTATGGATCAAACTAAATAAAGATCCTACTACACCAAGTGTACACATCTAACTAACTGGCTCAGTTAGATGTTACTAATTTTTTTTTGAAACGGAGGCAAAAGAATTGCCTCGTCGATTAATTAAGAGGAAGAGAATTTCCTGGTTAATCTACGGAGAAACGGGCTAAAACCGAAGATGTTACTATTTATTAAGCTGCAGTGGAGTCGCAGATGGAGAGGAGTGGGAAACTTCACTGGTTCGGGTGCGCGGCAGCACAGCCGCGGTGGTTAGAAGGGAAAACATAAATTGGACACGGCATTACTTTTATAAGAGACCTACGTTTTATACCCCTCAGTAGGCATACTAACAAGTTCACACACAAATACAACAGAAAAGGTAAACATTCATATCAAACTCTGGTTCACAGGACACGTTCATATCCATAGCCAACATTCACAATCAACAACTCAAAAGATTCATATATACACAAGCTCAACATATCTATGCATCCAAATGATTGATAGATCACACGACATTATTCATACATAATTTACAAAAAGATTCAGATATACGAATGTTCAGTATGTGTATGCATCCAAATGATTGAGATCACAGCCAATATGATCCATGGATGAACTTTAATTACCTAGGGTACAAACTGGTAAATGGTGTTCAATCGGAGGTACTTCTTGCTAAAATTAGTTCTTGTACGAGTAAACTTTCGAGTAAATAAGAGGCAGCACAAACAATCTGAACTTTGCTTGTAGGTTTATCCTCAAATAGTGGCCTCGTGCCCAGGGAGGTTTGAGCAACTTGGCCACTACTTTCAGCCAACCAGTTTACTGGGTCATCTTGGTCCTGTATCTTGCCAAAATTCTACATTGAAGACGAGAAAGGAGGCGGTTGAGAAAATGAACCACCCAAATTTTTTGTGCAGTTCAACTGAAATGGAACATCCTTGGCGTGCAGACTAATTAAGTGCCAGATGAATATACGCGTCAACCAACTTGTCTAGAATCTTTAGAATCCATGCCATATAGTTCGCTACCATATGTGCCGATAACCAAAAGGCACAAGTTGGGACCAAAGACTGGACTACGTTTTTCTGGGCTATGCACCAAGCAATATTTTTGACGTTCACTCTCCTAACACTTGGAGTTTGACAATTGGTTGACGCCGGTTGATACTCGAATGAATATAGGAACTTCTTGTCAACATCGATGCTTGTCTGAGTGAACTTTGGAGTACATAGCAGCAACATAAGTACCTGTCCATCTGATCATTTTGTGCAGTTCTACTGAAATCACCCGATGTAATGATTTGGTTGTGAGTTCAGGCTCCAAATAACTCCTTTATGAAATCGGCAAACAGTAGAACAATACCAAATTACCAATACATATGATAGGCACAATAATCAGGATAAAGACCAGTACCAACATGTGTGAGGTAGCATATCAATTACTATTTCCTTTGACTAGAAGCCGAGATAAGCCAAGCGACTGACAGCAAAGGAAGAAAGCATGCGGAGTTTAGCAACTGACAGGAAAGGACGAAAGCTGTCGAGGCAATGAAACACCCAAAGTTTTTGTGCAGTTCCACCAAAATCGAGCATCCCTATTGGCACATATATTGAGAGAGTGAGATTACTATAATAGTGGTACTAGTTTATGAAACATACACTGACAAATAGAAACACCCTCATTATCTTAATGGGTAAAGTTAGCAACATAGTAGTCTTTCTTAAAGAGAGGTATTAGTTTATTTAATCAGTGCGAATTAGCTCAACTCAGCACTCAAAGCATTGCCATTTATCATAGGTTGCAAAACTTTAACGTGCAAAGATAAAGGAGTTTCTCATGACAGTAGCATGATACAAATATAGATGACAGCAAACTAATATGGATGAAGGCCTTAGGCCTGTACCAACCTGAGAAAAAAGCTTATTCATGTAGTCCCATAAGAGATGATAAAGCACTCACTGGAATCACACAATAGTATATATTTTGTGCACTTCAAATGTATGGTTGAAATCACTCTTGTTTACCAGCGCTGAGATTATATCGAAATATTATCAAGAACTTCCAACAGAGTTAAAGCACTGGCTGGGATACAGTTCATTGTATTGTCTTGTGTAGTTCCATTTAATGTATGATTGGCACAACATGATCCCTGTTTGCACAAGTAGGAACAAGGTGAAACCTTCATTATCTTAGTGAGAATGGATAGGAATACATTAGCATATTACTCAACTAGTAGCATCAAATTCATGATGGACAATACGCAAATCATTGCCTCATTGAACCAATGGCAATAAATTGACATGCAAAACAATAGAACTATTATGTCATGACACTAATAATATTCCCTCCCTGCTCCACCACCTGATTCACCTCCATAGACAAACATACACACGCACATGATTCAGCATAGGGTCCTACTAAAGATTTATTTAACTCCAACAGGAAAATTAGGCAGTAATAAATTAGTGGTACTTAAGTACTCCTAATTAATTAAGTGAGACAGTAGAAGTGGAAGGGCTCCCTAGAGGGTCGTCTCACATGTAAGGTAGTCGTTGCCGGAGCCCTTGAATGGCCTCGACTGAGGCCTCTGGCTTCAGCAAGATCGCGTTGGCACTGTTTATTCTTCTTCTTCTTTCTCTTCATGCTCTGTTTCTCTTTCTCCTCACTAGTTGGTGAAACCAAGTACATGGTTGGCCTTCTAATTCAGAATTGGTTTTGTCAGTGAGGGAGTACAAGTGTACTAGTAAAAACAGCATTATTTTCTCATGGCAGTCGGAAAATAGAGATGAACACATGCATTAAATATCATTCTTACCTAAAGGAAGATTATGGCACCAATATGGATGATGAGTATTGGAACACAGATCTCCCTTTGTGCAGTTCCACCAAAATGAACCAACTGTTCCATTCTGACATTCCAGTTAAACAACACAAAAGTCACTTCTTTTAAGAAGAGTTTTGTGCAGTGCACCAAAAGGTCACAACAGCAACCAGGAGAATTGGATATCCCTGTTTGCACAAAAAGGCACAGAGGAAACAGTCAGAGTCTCAAACAATTACAGGCAAAAACATTTGGCTAAACTTGTCATGGCTTATAATAGTGGGTGCACCAGCAGTCCAGCACCATGTACGTAAACAGGGGCATAAAGTGGTGATTCATAGTTTGTTGCCCCGAGAAACAAACATCCAAGAAACATATCTGGGTTGGTCCCATTTTTGTTCACTCTAGCCACCTACTCCTATGTGTGGATAGCAAATCTAGTCCTGGTCATACCACTATGTACAACGTTACCCCTATATTTCCCTTTTTGACCAAGAGACCGGTTGGATGACCAGTCTGTACTACTTTCACCCCCTTTCCTTCCTGTTTGTACCAACTCCGATGTACATACTAAATTCCCCCACCCCCACTTTATTTCTTGTTTGAACCAAGTAACCCCTCCGTCCGGAATTACTTGTCATCAAAATGGATGTGTCTAGAACTCAAATATATCTAGATACATCCATTTCAATGACAAGTATTTTCAAACGGAGGGAGTACAAGATTCGACTCCATGAAGTAGCTTTACCTCTAACAATAGAAGGAAAAAATATGTGACGTTGGACCATCCGATCGAGAGGGGCTGAGAGGTAGAAAATGATGCACATGCAGCGACGTAGAGAGCTAGGGAAGTAGAGCTAAGGCGGTTTGAACGAAGATATACCAGATGGTCGTCGGGATGTGGATAGGTGGGCGGCGGGAGGCCGGATCCGCCCACGGGCAACGACGAAGGGATCGGAGGACCTCCCCCGCCGGCGCTCAGCCATAGATAAGGGTGCGGCCGACAGTGGGTCTCCTCCCTCGCTGTCGATGATGGCCTAAACGCTGCCCCTCCTCCCCTTCACCGGCGGAGGGGGATACGTCCGGATCTGTAACCAGCGGTGAGGATAGAAAGCCAGTGTTTTTTGAAGGGAGAAAGACAGTGGTACTACCCCTATCTTGTTTAAATCTGGAGAGGATGAGAGTGTGTGAATAGAGCAACCCTAGCAAGCAAGCGCGTAGGCTCCGGCCTATATATACGTAGTGAGCAACCCTAGCAAGCAAGCAACCCCTATCTTCGTCAACTCATACAAGACTGAGAAATTTCATTACTACAATGCCCTCTCCCTCACGGACTGAGCTCCGGTGCCTTAACTACACCTGCCTTTGGCTGCATGACAGGAGGGCCAACCACCTGTTGAGCCCACCTGTCATGGACGCAAGGGCAGGAGGAGTAAGTTGAAGCTTTCTCTATCCTTCCCGCACGAGGTGGACGGACATGCAGCAGTGCATCCGATACTGTAGAAGTAGGAGTAATCATTATTGTTCATCTTCTCGAGGAGGCAAAGACCCAAGCGCAACCCGAATGTTGCAGTTGCGAACGCTCGTGTGGTGCGGTTCCCTGGAGTACTAGCCAGGCTCTTGCATGAGACAAAATTGCTATTGTTTAACAACTAAACTCCATTATCCATTGGTTGATACTCATTCTGCATAGGTCCATGTTCTTAGCACCGTTTCCTCCTGGGGTCACCAATGTTTAGTTGCTAATTAATAGCATTGCATGCAATGAACTAGCCATTGCAAGTCGTTAAAAGCATGCACACCTCTCATCTCTTATTGGTTGATATGTCAAGAAACAAGAAACAAGGTAGAAGTTAATGCACCGCGCCTAAGTGTTTTGGGACTATTTGGTTTTGTAAGGCTGGTCATAGTGGGGAGTAACTTAGACTAGTGTCATGCATATGACACTAGACTAAATTACTACCTTCATAATGCAAAGTACTCCCTCCTTTCCGGTTTATAGGGCTTATCTCAAAATTTTAGTTTTTCCATTTTATAAGGCTCAATTTGGTTGTTTCCCATCACATGTTCAGATTCCAAGGTGCATTAAATCATTGCATGCAAGTATTAAGAGAAAATTGACCAATGCATGTAATTTATGCATGCATGCATTGCAATTAATGCATTGTTAAACATACTTTTTTGAGGAAAACAAAAGCATTAATTGGGTGTTTTTGCAAACTACAAAAAGTATTCCACCACTCACCATCTACCTTGCTTGGTGAGATTTTTGAATTGAGCCTTATAAACCGGAAAGGAGGGAGTAACATAATAGTAGTATTTTAGATGGCTACATTTATTAGCTTGTAGACTCATCTTATCTTGAAAAGCGTTATGTTACCACCTCTCATTAATTACTTGCCACATAAGCAAAAAATTCTTGGAGTGCACTATGTTACTAGCTAAGTTACTCCCACTATGGCTAGCCTAAGATGACTTACACACCTAGACGGAGGGAGTAGTATAGCCCTGTAAACCGGAAAGGAGTATTTGCCTTTCTAGAGATTTCAACAAGTGAGTAGACTACACCGTGTGTAGTACTCCCTCCCTTCTGGTTCATAGGGCTCAAATCTCATTAACCAAGGCATTTTGCGATTGGAGGAATGTATGTCGTACTTTACAAAACTACCCTAATTAAACTCATGCATTAATTACGTAGTTCTCTCGTTTTCCTCTCTGCCTTGGTCGCGGTGCACAATATTGAGCACTCCTATATGACTAGCCGCTCTATCTACATGCGGGACATTTCAAAGCATCCGGGCCCGCGTTCCATCCACCAAATCACAGCGAGGTGCTACAGTCGAGACTCACTTGTAACCCCGGTGTGGCCGTCATGACCTGTCATATCACAAAACCCACACCTTTACCAGTAGTGGTAAGGTGGCCTCCAAGTTGGACTGGACGAAGCAACCATCATTTCACTGGAACGCTCGTTTAAGCCCTTTCTTCCCTTTCTTGAAGAAAACCTCACTCCAGGCTACTCACTTCTGCCATTTTTATTCTATACCGACGAAGGAAATGTGGGCGAATCAGTTATGCTGCTATATTTTCATTCCAAGAATCTTCTTTTTGCGAAGCACCGACCGATTCTCACATCCTATTATTTTCCCGTTTTCATTGCGATTGTGGTTTCCTTTTGATTGCTTTTTGTTTGTCAGTTCATTGATGGATCCTGGAGCACTAGGCAAAGAGTTGCCGGTGGACAACCCACTGGAGATAACGATCTCCAGGAAGCGAGCACCGACCAACGAGTTGACCATGTTGGCGAGCCAACCCATGGAGACGAAGAACTCCAAGAAACAAGCATTTGCCAAAGAGTTGAGGACGTTGGCGGACGAACTGCTCAAAGGAAGTTGGAAGAACGGCAAAGGCCCCACCGTGCCTACCCCAGGAACTCTGATTGCCACCTATGTGAGGCTCAAGACCGAGTTTGAGGTGATAGTCGCCGTTGAGAAGTAGTATTCCCCTGGCAAGGTGATGGCCCCCATCAAGGACAAGGAGATGGCCCCGGAGGGATGAGATCCCCCGCTGAGTTGCACAAGGTAAAAAATAATGGCTTATTACCATAGTTGTGGTTTTTGATTATTTGTAATGTGCTTGCTAATATGTTAGGGTTGTGCAGGTGCCGGTGGACGTCCTTGGTGATTCCGATGTCGTGGCCCGTCCTATTGGCATTGCCCCGGAGATCGATTCCGATGCCGCTGTCCATCCCGTGGACATCGCCCCAGAGATCGATTCCGATGTCGCGGTCAGTCCTACAGACATCGCCCTAGAAATCGATTCCCATGCCGCTGTCCGTGCTGTGGTCATTGCCCGAGAGATCGATGACAAGAAATAGTTGGTCGGCTAATCCTTCAGGGTAGTTTGCATTGCCCTGTGTTTAATTACTAGAACGATGCGTGTTATCAAACCATCTTAGGGCTAGTGCACTGTCTTGTGTGAGCGGATCTTGCTACTTTTGTTTGATAGTGAATCATGCGATGAATCATGCGAACCCTTTCCGAGTTATGGAAACAGATGTATCCTCACCAGCTTTTGATGTAATATATGGCATGATTAGATGTAAGTTTGAACTGTTAATCATATCAGCAGGGCTTGTTTTGATGATTCTTGGTGTTAGTAGGCTAGCTACTGTGCGAGCTATAGTACTTGCAAAACACTCACCGAAGAGAAACGTTGGGGCTGATGAGCTCGTGGTACGCTTATACTTATCCCTCATCGATCGACCAATAGCCCTAGCTCCTGAAATTGTAGGCTTAGCGATCGATGACCTAGGCGGGCTAGTTTGTCCTAGTGGGTTTCAGTGATATGACTTGCAACACAAAATCATAGCAGTGCAAAGACGTACTCCCTCCGTTCCAAAATAGATGACCTAGGCGGGCTAGTTTTCCCTAGTGGTTTCAGTGATATGACATGGTACAGTGCCGTCCAGTCTTCGCGTGTGGTAGTAGTATTGCGGGTACAGTAAGTTTTCTTGAAGAAGCGGAATTCAACGAAGTCATGATGGTTCCTTTGTCCGAACAACTTACAGTGGGAAAGGTTGGGCCTGCGATACGACCGGGGTAGACCAGGATAATTTTGTGCATGGTAGGTGGACCAGGATGGTCGACATCCCACATGTCGGCGAATGAAAGTATTCTTTCCGATATAGAGGACGAGCAATGAGTATTCATTGTTTATTTTTGATGAAAGCTATTATCTTCACTGTTACGACGGAGGAGTGTGAAACACGGCAGCCTAGTGAACTTGGCATGTGCACCACTCCCTCCTTCCTCATGTAATGCCCAGGTTACAACTTTTTCTCACTTTCTCTCTATCTATTTCCTCTGAAATGTTTTTTACCTTTCTTTTTTTAAGACACAATTGTTTTTATGCCTTTTTTTAGAATTATTTTTTATACCTAGGAGCACGTGTAGAGACGGGATCTTGCAGAGCCCACTCCTTGACTTTGTCAATGCCTCTCTCTCCTCCACATAAGGAGTACTACTTGCTATGCATGCATGCGGCGGGCAGCTAGCATCTTGAGGGGCCAGGGCGAGGAGAGCGGGCTCCGGAAGTGGTCCGGACTCTAGCATAATTTTGGTTTTTACAGTATCTCTTTCTCCATTGACAGGTAGGCTTGCGTAGATAGATAAAGAACACGAGCTGATGAGGCGCATGCGGACTGTTTGACTGGTCAACCAGACAAATACGGAGCTATACGATGGGCCAGTGACCGTATAATCACCATATCTCGTATACAACGATCAAAGTGAGCTATCAAGACAAGTTCGATGACCGCCAATGCATTTTACTCGGTAATAAATGACCAGGATTGAAGGGGAATCCAAATTTTCTTCGTCTTCTGTCCTTGAGCTCTTGACAAACCGATGCACTATATGGTTGTCCGGCCACTCCACCCCAGAGCTCTCACCATGCGCCGTTCATGCCACCGTGCCGCACACTAACCGGTAAGGCAGCGATGGCATCCCGCCGCGCCGAGTTCCTCGCCGCCCACACCCGCACAGAAAATGGTAGGGAAGCGATGGCATCCCGCTGTGCCGAGTTCATCGCCGCTCGCGACCTCACAACTATGTGGGAGGAATTTGAAGAAGCCAAGGCCAAATGGGCGGTAGAGCAAGAGGTGGCCAAAGCCGCACAGAGGGAGCGGAAAACTCAGAAATCACTCAAGAAAAGAGAGGCGCGCTGCCGCAAGAAAGAAAAGGACGCACGCGCTGCTGCGGAGAGGTTGGCGGAGATCCAAGCACGGTGGGGTGTCGCCGACAATGCCGGGAAGGAGAACGACGACGTCTGGCCAGCATGTGAGAAGTAGTAGTACTAGTAGTTAGTGTGTATGTTTGTGTCTGAGTACGAGCATGTACCAGTACTACTAGTTACTATTGTAGTTTTTAGAGCAAATTACCAGTACATTAGCCTAAACTAAATGGAAAAATTCCTATCCTAAGCATCAAATGGCATCTCTTTCTCTATAGGAATTGCGATGCATGTCATCTCACTTCGTATGATTTTCATATTCCTATCCTATGAACGAAAGGAGGCCTTTGTTGGAGTAACTACTGTAGCTAGCAATACTGCTAGTATAGTAGTTTTCTTCAAGACGCAAAATTCAATGAAGTCATGATGGTTCCTTCATCCAAGCAACTTCAAAGTGGGAAGTGGGCCTGTGATTTGACGGCTCATTAGTCATTGTTACTGCAGCGCGACAACCTGGGTGACTCCCTTGGAGTTCTGCGTGCATGGCAAGTGACCAGGATGGTCGACGTCCCACATGTTGGCGAACAGAAGTATTCTTTCCGATATCGAGGAGCAAGGAAACCGCGTGGTATAGTATCACTGCTGATTGGTTCGCAAAAAATAGTATCACTGCAGATTTATAATTATTTTTTATTTCTGATGAATGCTAGCGTTTCAACTCTTACGACGAATGGTGCCAAACACGACACGTGCTGGATGTCCCACACGTCAGCGAAAGGAGTGGGACATGAACAGTGTGGTAGAGCCCAGCGTAAAAAAACAGTGTGGTAGAGCGTCTCCACTTCTTCCACTTCTGGGTCGGAGACCACACGTAGTAGTACTTAGTGGTATGAACGATACGAAGTGTGACCTGGAGACAAAGACACGTCTTGTTGGAAGGTCTCGGGGCATACACGTAAACAAATATAAAAGTTAATATGTGCCTCCAACTAATATAGTAGTAGTAGAGTACTTAGGCACGTACTCCATAACATCACCGTGCATTGCACGTACAACATTTAGTGGTAGTGCGTAGTAAGAGACAAATGCCACCCAAGAGTTCCCTTCTCGACCTACTTTTGGGTGTTTGGTAGAGTGTATGGAGGGTGCATGAGTCCACACTAGTTTAGCACAAATACACTAGAAACATGCACGAAGAGGGGTGTTGAGTTGAGCATGCATGAAGAGGGAACAACTATGCTGAGACGAGAATGCAACCAAGCACACCCTATATGCCACACATGTTCATACCATTTGTGCCTTTCTACTTCACTTACTGCGCTACATTACTCAGGTTCGTACGTCCACTCCTGGGTACATGTTCGTCTCGTAGTTCCAGTCCCACGTGTTCTTCATATAGATGGAACAATCCTTGCATAACACGTGCACCTTGATGCTAGATGTCTCGCGTGTTGGCAAAAGGATGAACAAAGCTCATGTAAACAAAATAGAGTGGAAGAACATAGATTCCGGACGACCGAGAAGGAGCAAGGAACCTCGTTGTGGAGCGTCTGCACTCATAATATTTAATATTATTCAGCGATATAAAATTAACCAATCATCTCCACAATGGACTGGAAGAGTACGAAACACGGCAGCCTTGTGTAGTATCATACTAGTACATGGCTGTAATGGGTAGTATCATAAGTTAATATCATGCATATGGTATTAGTGTGTGATACTACCTCCCTAATGCATAGTATCATGTACTAGTATCATAGATGACTTTATTTATTTCTATGCAGGACACATAGTAGCATTGCATTTATTATGATACGGTATCATTGTATGATACTCAACCATCTCTTTCTTCATTTAATTCTATGCCACATCATAAAAATTGCTTGCTTGGCATGCATGATACTAGCTATGATACTCCCATTACGACCAGCCTAACTCACGCTATCACCATATTTCTTGGCTTCTGTGCGACACCTATCTCTAGTAATCCAGCAGCCTGTATTGCTTCTCCCTCCTCGTCTCTATCAAAGTGCGGCGGGCTGGCGTTTCTGCTGTCTATTGAGGTCGGTTAACTATCACATGTTAGCGACATGCCAAGAGCATTCTAAAAAAAATTCCTATCACGTTTCGTTTTCAAAAAGAAAAAAAATCCTTTCACGTACGAATTTGCCTGTATGCTTTGAGCAACTTGCATGTCCTATACTGCTCCTGTTTGATACTCTAACTTAGCTAGAGGTTAGACTAACTCATGACTAACCCTGAACTAACTGTAGCCAAAGAGGTGTTTGGGTGACAGGGTTAGATTGACAATAAATGCACTTCATGGAGAGAGAAAAGTGATTTTTCAGTGGTCCCAATGAGAACTATCTCCAGTTAGCACCTCTTGGGTGGGATAGTTTTTTTTTTGGTTGGTTCGGTGCAACTTGCTCCAATTTAAACCCTCATGCTTGGATAGTTTAGGGATATTTGAGTCCCAACTGGCTCAAACTAACTCTAACCCATGGATCCAAACAGGGCCTATGGCTAGTCTCGATGCGAAGCAGTCGCGTGTAGCGGGAAGCGGCGCTCTCTCGGCCGTCGCGCCACTTCAAAGCCGGCGCCAGTGAGAGGTCGCCTCCGCTCTGGCCGGGCATTAATGCGGCACTGACGCTCCAGGGGGACGCTAACAGTTTCACGCAGGAAGCGCGCGCTGGCAAGGGAGTATAGGTTTTGAACCATTTCAGGTGTAGTACTGGTAGTTTGCAAAACTACTCAATTATTGCACTCAGTTTCCTAAGAAATTGTGTTAAAAAACGTTACTCCATAGCCCGCTTCCCTTCTCCTTCCTCTTCCACCGCCCGCGCACGTCCGCAGGAAGCGACCAGTCAACCCTTATATAGGAGTGCTAGCACAAAAAGATGCATGGATGACCACTAAAATTTCCATATTAAAGCGCTGCTCTGGCGGGAGTATGGCGTATGTTGTTACCTTCGGCCGGCGCATGGCTATCGGGCAACGGCGAACAGAGAAGAGGCGGTGGGAGGGGAATGAATGCATCTACTATTTGGGTTCGCCTTCCGGCTTAAATAAATCCACAGCATCACGTGTACCCGCGGGTGCACAAATTGTAACATACGTGTCTGCTTAAGTGGGCGTCACGTAACTGGTGTGTGTGTGAGAGAGATTCTGAGAGACAGAGTGCGTGTGTGCGACTCTACTCTTCGGACATGTAGTCAACCTTTTGCATCGGGATATAAGTATAATGGTATTTACTTTAGCTAGTGATTTACGTGGCCATGTTAATGTGGTTGTGTCAAAAAAATGTCACTTCCTGCTCGTGATTTGCGTTATATAATTACAAGCAAGATTCTCGTGCATTGCACGGAACATCAATATGCATTTTTTTACAGAACACCCGTTGTGATTGACCCATGCAGGAGTAATCCCATGTGTAAAAACTAGTGATATCTCAAGAATTTTATCGGAAAACTGGTATCTCGAGAATGTCATCGAAAAAATGAAAGATGAGAGATAAGGCGAGGAGGAGTGGAGCATGGTGGTGACTGGTGGTCAGAATGGCTGGAGGCATGGGGATGGACGGTGCCAGCAGGCGGCAGCGGCCACCATGCATGCTAGATTGTTCCAGAGACTTATTCCTTTTTTAATTGCTGAGCAATGAGGATGCGAGAGATAATGGTGTGGAGAGACGTGCCGATATCTTTTGTAAAATTATCATAGTTTGCTTTCTATCCTCAGATATGGATCATACGGTGTGTATTACAAGATGGCAGGCACACCATCACCACCAACTCGTTTTGTTATAAGGGTACAAATGATAAGTTTGCTGACTACTGAAGTAAAGTGGAATTTGTCCATGTTATGCAAGTAAATAAAGGTGATTGTTTATCATACGGGTAAGGTTGGATGAAGGGTGGTAGGAACAAATGCTCCGCCTAGAGCATGTGTGTGTGAGATGGAGTCTTAGTGTGTGTGTGTGTGAGAGAGAGAGAGAGAGAGGAGAGAGAGAGATGGAGTCTTAGTTTGTGTGTGTGTGTGAGAGAGAGGG
>NC_057797.1:305556621-305558078 GCF_018294505.1 Triticum aestivum
AAGTGTGAGTGTGTGTTTTACCCATCCAGGCGGAAGTTATGTGCACAAAAGAGGAGAATGATTCGATGTGGCATTAGGATTGAGGATAATTAACTACGTATGGAGACATAGAGACCTTGAACGTGCATGTGTGAGAGGTATACATGTATACGTGGGATGTGTGTGTGCGCGCGCGCATGATCGAGATAAAAGAAAGAAGACATAAGTCATAAGATCAACGACATGGGAGAGACGGATCGGTATGACAATATGCATGCATGTGAGAATGCATGGAAGAAGTCCCGACAATTGAGCATGTGTTTTTGTCTTTAAGAGATAGTGGCATGGGCTGGAGCATGCATCTATGGCGAGCAGAGGGAGTGAGGCGCAATGATTGTGCAAAAGAGACCAACCTATAAATGCATGTGTGTGGAGAGACATATACAGTGTGGGTGATAGGAAGCAAGACTCTGTGCAAGAAAGAAATGTTGACGGAGAAACTACAGATAGATACAGAGATGGAGATGCTATCTAGAGGGACATCCACTAGTTTGGGTGTTGGAGATGACCGTCGGGTGGTTCAAAGGGTGAAGTTATATATGTATGTGAGAGGGCACTTGACTGCATGTAGAGAGAAACATATGTAGTGTGCGTGATAGGAATCAAGAGGGAGGGCGAGAAAGAAGGTTGATGGAGAAACAGATAAATAGAAAGATAAAGATGCTAGCTAGTGTGCATTAGAGATAGGAGTCGAGTGGATCAGAAGGCTGGTGTAACACCCCGGATATGATTTACCCAATATATAATCCAACTCTTGCCGTTTCCGGCCTTAAGTTATTTTATTTTCTCGGGTTCAGATTTTTGTCTCCGTGTGTTGCTGTCGTTGTCATGCATCTCATATTATGTCATCATGTGCATTGCATTTGCATACGTGTTCGCCTCATGCACCCGAGCATTTTCCCCATTGTTCGTTTTGCATTCCGGCGCTCCGTTCTCCTCCGGTGGTCATTTCTACCTTTCTTTCGTGTGTGGGGATTAAACATTTTCGGATTGGACCGAGACTTGCCAAGCGGTCTTGGTTTACTACCGGTAGACCGCGTGTCAAGTTTCGTACCATTTGGACTTCGTTTGATGCTCCAACGGTTAACCGAGGGACCGAGAAGGCCTCGTGTGTGTTGCAGCCCAACACCCCTCCAATTTGGCCCAAAACCCACCCATCTAGAGCGTTCGATCACGATCGCGTGGCCGAAAACCGCACCTCATTTGGACTCTCCTAGCTCCCTCTATGCCTATATAAAGAACCCCCCCTCCGAAATTCACGGGTGAAACCCTAACCCTCTCCCTCTCCTCGCGACCGGACAAAAACACCACCGACGGACATGTCCATTTCCACCACGCCGCCGCCACTTGTCGCCGCCTGATTCGCCCGCCCAGGCGCCCACTTCGCCGCTGCCAGGGCCCGCGGGGCCCATCGCCGG
>NC_057797.1:305558594-305625536 GCF_018294505.1 Triticum aestivum
CGGCCGCCGCCCACCGCGTCCGCAGCTCCGGCCACCGGCGCCCGCGGCCACCCCACCGGCGTCCGCCGCCGCCTCCACTCCGTCTTCGGCGAGCACAGCTCCGGCCGCCGCCTTGGTTCACGCGCCCGATCTAGTTCCAGATCTGAGATTCGGTTGAACTTTGACCTAATTTTCAGTAATATTTTGCCATGTTCATTGCATCGTAACTTTACATCCGTAGCTCCGTTTTGGGCATATAGCATATCAAAATGTTCACCTCAGAGAGTACATCATTTCATCTCATTGCATCATTTTCATTTGAGTTCATCTTGATGCCCGAAATGCTGTTGGAACAGTGCTATTTGAGATAATTGCCAGATCTGCTGAACCAATTAGCTATTTGTCATTTTTCTCATGATTATTGTGTGCATGATATGCCCATGAGCTCTACATATGTTTTGTTATATGCTTTGTCATCTTTCCAGAGGTGCAATCCATGTATTTTTGTGATGTGTGTGGTGACTAGCACAAGCTTGCAAAGTGGTGCATTTGTTAATGCTGGTTTCAGGGACTTAGCATTTCTACTAAGTCCTTGATCTGTTTATATCGATATGCCATATGTTCATGTTGTTTCCTAGTGATCCGTGCCCCTTTTGAGGATGATCAGTAAGGATGTTTTGTTAATCTTGTAGTGCTCTATCCATCCATGTCTTTGTTTGCAATTATGGAGCACCCTAGCTTGAGTCAATCGAGCTCTACTTTTGCTATTTCGTGAATCTCGGCAGATTGTCTACTTGTTAGCGATTTTGCCGAGGATGTTATAGTTGATCCGTGCATGCTATATTATTGTTCTTACCATGTCTAGCTTGTATAATGTGTATTCTTGATGGGTGTATGCTTAGATTGTCATGACTTGCTCTGTAGTGAGTGCATCGAGCTCGTAAACATGCCTACTTGATATCTGATTTTGCATGCTCCAGTGTTCACTAAGTCTGTGATCTGATTATGTTTTTGCCATGTTCACATGCTTGCAATTGTATTTTCTGATCCCTTTTGGCTCAAGGTCACTAAGGGACTTTTGTTAAGATCTTTGAGTAGCTCCATGACATGATTTACTTTGCCATGTTCAGGCCCTGTAGCATATAGTTTTCTTGCTCCAAAATGTGCTACCTGATCTGAAATTCCAGACAAGTGTTAATTTCACTAAGTCTGAGATCTGTTTACCAATTGCATTTTTGCCATGCTTGTTTGTACCTGTTAATGGATGAATTGGCCATAGCTCAGTGTTCCTCTTTTGTTAAGCATCATGAATGGATCCCTTCCATGTATTTTGTTCCCATGTTTGAGTGATGTAACATGTTCATCTTGTTGCATTTAGATGGTCACTTGCTGTATATCGTAGAACGGTGCCATATTTGTTTTGCTTGCCATTTCCAAACCGTGTCTCCGATTCTGGCGTTCTTATATCGTTTTCAAGCGAAATCATCTCACCTTTCCAATGGCGCACTTGGATTTCCAAGTTGAGGCTAGGTTCATTCTTTCCTTGTCAAATCTTGCATATGCATCCCATATCGCATCCCGCATAGTATACCATGTTTGCATCATGTTGTTTGAGCTTTGCACGTGGTTGATTGTGTCTTTTGTGCTTGTTTGTCTTGTTTGAGTAGAGTCGGGAGACGAGTTTGCTAACGAGGAGCCCGTTGAGTTTGCTTTCGAGGATCCAGTCAACTCTGACAACTTTGCAGGCAAGATGATCATACCCTCGAAATCACTTCTATCTTTGCTTTGCTAGATGCTCGCTCTTTTGCTATGCCTATGCTACGATGCCTACCACTTGCTTATCATGCCTCCCAAATTGCCATGTCAAACCTCTAACCCACCATGTCCTAGCAAACCGCTGATTGGCTATGTTACCGCTTTGCTCCGCCCCTCTTATAGCATTGCTAGTTGCAGGTGAAGATTGGAGACCGTTCCTTGTTGGAACATTATTTACTTGTTGGGATACCATTATATTATCTTGTTATCTTAATGCATCTATATACTTGGTAAAGGGTGGAAGGCTCGGCCTCTCGCCTAGTGTTATGTTCCACTCTTGCCGCCCTAGTTTCCGTCATATCGGTGTTATGTTCCCGGATTTTTGCGTTCCTTACGCGGTTGGGTGATAATGGGAACCCCTTGATAGTTCGCCTTGAATAAAGCTTTTCCAGCAATGCCCAACCTTGGTTTTACCATTTTCCACCTAGCCTTTTTTCCCCTTGGGTTTCCGGAGCCCGAAGGTCATCTTATTTAAACCCCCCTGGGCCAGTGCTCCTCTGAGTGTTGGTCTGACTGAGCTGCCTGCGGGGCCACCTCGGGGCAACTTGAGGTTTGGTTTTACTCGTAGCTAGTCTCATCTGAGTGTGCCCTGAGAACGAGATATGTGCAGCTCCTATCGGGATTTGTTGGCACATTCGGGTGGTGTTGCTGGATTTGTTTTAACTTGTCGAAGTTTCATGTAGAACCGGGATACCGAGTCTGATCGGAATGTCTCGGGAGAAGGTCTATTCCTTTGTTGACCATGAGAGCTTGTCATGGGCTAAGTTGGGACCCCCTGCAGGGATTTGAACTTTCGAAAGCCATGCCCACGGTTATGGGTAGATGGGAATTTTTTAATGTCCGGTTGTAGATAACTTGAACCTTAACTTAATTAAAATGAATCAACTGTGTGAGTTACCGTGATGGTCTCTTCTCGGCGGAGTCCGGGAAGCGAACACGGTGTTGGAGTAATGCTTGCCGCAGGTTGTTCTCTAGTTACTCGTTCGCGCTTTGCTATCTCTTCTCGCTCTCTTTTGAAAATAGGTTAGCCACCATACATGCTAGTCGCTTGCCGCAGCTCCACATATTTTACCTTGCCTTTCCTATAAGCTTAAATAGTCTTGATCGCGAGGGTGCGAGATTGCTGAGTCCCTGTGGCTCACAGTTTACTTCCAAACCAGATGCAGGGCCAGACGACTCCATTCCAGATGACGCGTTAGAGCTCAAGTCGGAGTTCGACGAGGACTCACGTCGTTACTATGTATCTTTCCCCGAGGATCAGTAGTGGTGCCCAGTTGGGGTGATCGGGACCGTGTCGCATGTTGGGTTGGTCTTTTATTTTGGCACCGTAGTCAGGCCATGAGTGATTGGATGATGTAATGCTATTTATGTACTTCGATTGACGTGGCGAGTGTAAAACAACTGTGTTCCTTCCCCTTTTATTATCTATATTACATGGGATGTTGTGAAGATTGCCTAACTTGCGACATTGCTTTCAATGCGGTTATGCCTCTAAGTCGTGCCTCGACACGTAGGAGATATAGCGGCATCGAGGGCGTTACAGCTGGGTTATGTGTGTGGGTGTGAGAGAGATAGAGAGAGGGTGCGTGTGAGTCACATACAAACAGATATCAGAGAGAAATGAGATCCAGAGAGACGGAGTATTGTGTCTGCGAGAGAGAAAGATATTTCACAATGAGAGTGATAGCTAGAGAGACATACGAGGGAACGCAAGATATCTCTGGGGAGAGAGGGTGTGTGTGAGCGACATACAAGAGAACAATGGAGAAATATGAGACCCTGGGAGACAGAGTTTGTGTTTGTGTGTGAGAAAGAGATATTGATGAGGAAGAGTCGTAGGTTCTCATATCTAAGGAGCGAAATACATCTCTGTATGAGGGGTGTTCGAGTGGCACACATGGGAATAGTAGAGATAAATGAGACCCCGGGAGACAAAGTTTTGTGTTTGTGTGAGAGAAAGAGATTCCACATGGAGAATCATAGTTAGAGACACATAGCAGGGAGCGAGATATACTTAGAGAGAGATAGAGTGATGAAGGTCGAGGGAGAGAGTACCGTCAGTGTGTTACGAAGATAAAAGATCATTGTCGACATACATGTAGCACGAGATATACTTGAGAGACGATGGACGCGCATAGGTCCAGAGAGATAGTCATATATAAGCATGAGTGATAGCTATATGAGACGAATATCTGGATTAAAGGGGATTCAAATATTTAAACTGGAGATCACGACATCGATAATATCATAACGCAAATTGGTGTATCAAACATGGATATTCATTTGAATTTGGGAACACGTGTAATGTTATATAGTTTATCAATATTGGTGATCCATAGATTCTTCAATTACAAACAATGCATGGTTTATATGCAATTAATGTCTAAACGGGATTACACTATATGTTGCGTGTGCGAAACACATTATACATGTTTGAGAAGTAAAAAAACCCGCATGAAACACACATTAATTGGAGACAGTTAGCAAGGAATGCATACATTGGATTTCAACATAAAGTGGTTTCAAATATTTGAAAATCCAAATTGATGGATACAACCTTATGAATCCGAGATCATGCCATTTGTAAATCATATTTATGTATAAATGGTGTTGTGCTTTTGAAAGTATATATAAAAAATGATGTATATAGAATGTAATTCCAATTGAAAATGGATCCCGCCCGAAAAAAATAGAATACAAACGGGATTCGAATTGAGTTGGAATGGTAAACGCACACTCTGCAAAATTTGAACGACGCGGGGAAAGTCACAGTAACCGCCCGGAACCAAAATCTGTGAGATGGAAATCACTGCTGCCTATCCCTGCCACGCGAAGCCTATATGCTGGATTTCTATAGGCTTCGATATGGGTAGGTTTGTAATTTCACCCAAACATGATGTAACCGCCTCTCACCCGGATTCATACACGGCGGGCGCCAAAACACATTGTGTCCTCGGCCGAAATCGACTCCCTCCCCGATTCATATTCATACACGGTGGGTGTCGTGGTTTTGTCACGGCAGATGTCCTAGAGAAAGGACTTAGTCGTGGAGCCATCGCAATGGATTAGCTAGAAGGGGTTAAAGCGGACACAGGGACGCAAGAGAGTTTATACTAGTTCGGCCCCTTCGATGAAGGTAATAGCCTATGTCCAGTTGTGATGGAATTGATGGGGTTTCGATGACTAGGGAGCACACATGCTTCGCCTAAGTCTCGAGTTGTTGTCTGTTGTCCTTGAACCGACGCCAGGTCGTCCCCTTATATACATGGGTGACGCCCGTCGGTTTATAGAGTCCCAACACCGGCTCATATATGTGTTCGGTTTGGTCTCTACTTATTCCTAACTTACAATACAAGTTTACCTACCGACGCCGGTTTACGGCTACAGGCCTTAAACTGGTCATGGGCTTTAAGCCCTCATCTACCTTCATGGGCTTTTACATACTTAACTACTGATGAAGTTAACCCGGCCCAAGTAGGCCGGTTTATGCCCAGTAGTAATATCCGCAACATTAGGCCCTAGATTGATTTGAACAGGTTCATGTCAATCCTTTAGCAAAAATTTCATCTTCAACATCTTCTTGTAGTTTGGTGAACCGTCGTGATGTCATCTTCTCTGCTTGCTGTAAACCGGAGTGACATCATCTGTTATAAAGAAACTATCCATGATACCTTCTTGTTTAATAGATCCGCGACAATCGAGGCGACAACTCTGTTTCCAAATTCGTGGCTCCTTGATTCTCGTGCCTGACACATGTCCCTTTCTTTATAAATAGGACCGAAGGGTCATTTCTTTTTCCCCTTCATGCCCTTCTGCTTCGTCTTCCCCGCGTCATCCAGCTTCGGAGTTCCGCCGCCATCGACGACCTCTGCTCCAACCTTGGCCGCTGCATCACCTTGATTGTACCAGAGCATCGCGGCGACCTTCTGTTTCTTCTTCGGCTCCGGTGAGTTCTTCACCTTTTCCTCCGTAGATCCGTTCTAGGGTTTCCAAGTTCTTCAGTGTTCATCGTCTGCTTCGTACTCATATGATAGATCTTAGATGAACCTGTGAACCTTTGCTCTGTGTAGTGGTAGTTTTTAGCATCCGCCTTCACTTTCATGCCTCAAGACCATAGATCCACCTGTTTTTCTGACCATTGATTTGGTATTGTTCTTTTTTGAACCTTGAATATTTTCCTTCTTTTCTGAACTTGCTTCAGATCCGTCACCGTAGAGATATCTTGTGAAATCTGTTTTTGTACACTTACCCATCCGCAATCTCAACTGTTTCAATGCTTAGATCCGGCGGTTTAACTTTGTAGAAAAATTGCCAAACCGGTATATACCATTAGTCCCCTTGTTGAACCGCAAGATGCCATTGCTTCATAAGACTTCGGTTTAGATAGAGTTGTCTCCGGTTTAACACTGTACATACCAGTGTACTTTTATCAATGCATTCTTGAACCGGAATCACCTATCTTGTAGATTTCATCATGGCCAAGCAAGTATATGAGTGCAACTGGGTTCCTTCTTGCGTCACAGAAACTCAACTGAACAATTCAGTCCTGGTCGGCGCTTTAGGCAGCAAAAATACCATCCATTGGAGGGTCCCTGGCAAAGAATGCCCTCCCACACCTCAAGAAGGAGAGGTCGTCGTTTTCTTGGATCACTTAGCCCGAGGCTTTAAGCCACGCGGTTCTAAATTTTATCGGGACATTTTAGCCAATTTTCAACTCCGCCCACAAGACATTGGCACCAACTCTGTTACAAACATGTGTCACTTCCAAGTGCTCTGTGAGGTGTTCTTTCAAGAGGAGCCCACAGTTGAGTTGTTGAGAGACTGCTTCCATCTAAACCGCCGCACTAAGTTTACTGACGGTTCAAATACGGAATTGGGTGGTGTGGCGATTCAGAAAAGAAAAGAGGTCACATATCCTCATGCCAAACCGCACAGCCACCCCAAAGAGTGGAATCAAACATGGTTCTATTGCAAAGACACCTCCCCTGCTGGTGAAAATCCTTTGCCTGGCTTTCGTCCGGAGCGGCTTAGCAATACACACCCCTTCCCGCAAAGGTTGACTGCCAAGGAGAGAAGCAAATACCCTCCTCAACTGTCCAAGCTCAGAGCCTTCATGGCCAATGGTTTAATAGGAGTTGATCTCACTCGCTGTTGGATATCGTGGAGCATACTGCCCCTTAGTCAGCGCTCCGGTTTGATGTGCGAGTATACTGGCAGTGTTGATGACCCGCTGCGACATGCTAACATCCAGCTCACCGACGAAGAAATCACAGAGGCTGTGAATAAAATGCTGAATGAACCGGAACACGTCTGTGCTCGAACCGGCCTGCTTCCCTTCTGTGCCACCAAGAAACCGCCAACTGTAAGAATTTGATTTTTCTTTTTATTGAACCTGTTATTGATATATCTGGTCATTGTTTAATATCAGTGTCTGTTTAAACAGGGTAATGATCCGTTTTGGAGCAAGAAACTTCCACAGGAGAAGCCAGAAAAAACAGACAAACTGGAATGACCAACCCGGACAAAGACTAAAGACGTGAAACGGTCTGCTCATAAGAAGAAAACCACTGCATCTTCTAATCCGGCACCTGATGATGATGTGGGTAATCCAAACCTTGAGGTAGAGCTTGATTCACATGGCTTATTTTTCATGCGCCTTATTGATGATGATATTTGTCAGGATGATGCCAAAGCCAGCCATGCTGATGCTGCAGAGGTAATTACACTCTCTTCCGACTCAGACCCTTTGCCTTCATTAAAAATCCGTCAGGCAAACCGGAAGGTTAAATTTTCTCATCCTCTTGCTTACTTGGATCCCAAATTTCTTATGAAGACCCAACAGCACGAAGCTCGCCGCACAACCCGGCACAGCGGCCAGGTAGTTACCTCCGCCAGTTTACCGAACAGTCCGGTTCGGAAACGCCGTTCAGAGGTCTCTTATTTGCTTGTTAGCGCTTGTCCTAAAGCGGGCTGTTTTCGTCACCTCTTAATCCATCTGACTCCGATTATCAGGTTACTTCCCACTCATCCTCTGGCGAGTCATCAGCTACTCAGCTACCACCGCTCAAAATGGTGCTTGGGTAAGCTATACTTATCATAATATTTCCGGTACATCACCTTGGAACATATGTTGTATTTGACTTTGTTATTCCTTTCAGGGCCAAGCCTAGGCCGAGCAAGAAGGCTCGCCTGGATAAAGCGGCCGAGGAGGACGCCGTCCCTGAACCAGGTAAAACACCAGATCTTGAAGCGGCTATTCCTGAAGATATACCCAATGATCCACCACAGCAGGATGACGATTTTATTGCTGAAGAAAGGCCTATTGACACCTCAGGCCCTGTCAACCAGCCCACAAGCCCCATCCGGATTGAGAAATCCACTAGTCCATCCAAGCCTACTGATAAGCCAACGGCCCCAGTGCAAACCGGCAATGCCAAGGATGACGAGGTTGTCATTACCGGCATTGGTCGCACAGAGCCAGGCAATCCCGTTGCTTTATCCAGACACACTGCCAAGGAAGAAATTGCTGCCATTGGCAAGGGAAAGTGGAATGCCGATCTGACAACTTATGCCGCTCTGAACGTCCAAGATCTCCATTCCGGCTATCTGAACCGGCTATACACCATCCGTGACTATGAAGCTGGTCTGGTTAATATGATGAAAGAGAAATATGAGGTAACTTCCATGTGCTTATCTGCGTATGTTCTTCAATCTATCAAGTCTCCTAGCCCCCAAGGGTCGGTTTAGAATCTCCGTTCAAACCGGGACTTGTCAATGCAGACTTCAGTATTTTCTGAATTTGCTGATATAGCCCCCAAGGGCCGATTCAACTTAGTGTAGTTAAACCGGGACTTTAGGTAATCAAGAGTATAGCAATAGTATTAACTGAACAAATAGCCATTAGCCCCCGAGTGCCAAGTTGAATACTTGTATTGAGCTTGGGACTTTTCTGAATAATTGAAGAGCAAATATGCATTAGCCCCCAAGGGCCAAGTGCATAACTTGTTATGTGGTTGGTACTTCAATTCTTGTACTGCTTGCTGAATCATATAACTGTCTTTATACAGGCTGAGCTAAAGACAAAAGAAAACCAAGTCGCCGATCTCCAAGAAAATCTGAAGTCCCAACAAACTGAAGCCTCAAAAGCAAAAGAGGAATTGACCAGTGCCTTAAGCGTAATGGAATAGCTTGAGAAGGATTTCAAGAAGGAGCGGGCGGATTGGGCTATCCTGTTGAAGCGGATCTGCGAGCAATAAACCGGGAGGTGCGTCCGCTAGCGTGTCAATTAGTTGAAGAAGTAGACTTGTCTCATTATCAAGCCCAATATGACAGCCAAAACAAGCGAGTTGCTGCACCAATTCCTGAAGCGGAAAATATTATCCCTCCAACCCGTAAGCATACTTACGCTCCCGACATTGAACCGTCGTTGCTGATCCATGATGAAGCCGTCTTTCAAGCATTAATGGGAATCGACTGGACAACTGTTGATTTCCAGCCGCTGGGTAGAGAAGCTGAAGCTGAAGCGGTGAGGGATGACCCACAACCATCAGGCCCGGCTGGTGAACAAGCTTGAACCGGAAGCCGGTTTAAACTGCTTCTCCTTTGCGAAAAAACAATGATCTTATTTTGGGCACCGTGTTGCCTTGTAATAGGCTAGCCGATACTCTTGATTTTGATATGCCTTCGTGCATAATTACTGCAACTTGTTCTTCCTTTGGGTGATGAACTTTCCAAAGTATTTTCTGCCATCGTTGGGCATGAAGTTGGCTTGGCCAATCTTGAAGCGGAGGTTTATAAACCCACACTATTGGAGGAGATAGCAGCTCCTGTATATATCTAATGCCGGTTTACCATGTAAACCGTGCCGGGTTATAATAAAACACCGTGTTACTCCGTAATAGGATGTTTAAGAAAAAATCAAACCGGGCAAATAGTCTCCGGATTAAAAATGGACTGTGTTTCGTCAATTGACAGTTTGAACCGGCTTTAAACTTTGTCGGTTTAAAAAACGCAACAAAAAGAAAGAAATATCTATCAAAGAAAATTGTGAAGCAAAGGCAATGATAAAACCGTTTGCAAAAAGAGGCTTTATTTGAGCCGATCAGATGGTGTTACCATGGTCGGACACGACCAAGCTCCCAATAGGTGTAGCGATGGTTCAAGTCAGCCAGGTCCCCAAATGAAACCGTGGCATTTATGCCGATCAAGAGGCGCGGCAATGGTTCGGGTTCGACCAAGACCCCAAGTGATTCTGTAGCCTTAGGCCGATCAAGAGGCGTGACTGGTTCAGACGTGACCAAGTCCCCAAGTGATCTGGTGGCTCTCGCCTATCAAGAGGTGTTGCATTGGTTCGGACATGGCCGAGCCCCCAAGTGATATAACATGATGCTTTGAAAAGCTAACTCAAGGGGTAAACCGTAGACCGCTTTAGAACAACTCCGTGTAACCACACATGATGTAAAAGAACAGATACCCCGCTTTAGCTGAGGTTCCGGTTTATTATATTTAATCATAATATATACATCATCGTAATATGTACATAAGTAGATCCAATGGCTCAGGTATAGTAAGGCCGAAGATGAGCTATGTTCCACGGCCTGTTGGTCTCCCCCTCTGATGTACGTGAGTCTTTATGCTCTCGAATATCGATCAGATAGTATGACCCGTTGTGCAGATTCTTGCTGACCATGAAAGGTCCCTCCCAAGGTGGGGATAGCTTATGCATATCAGTCTGATCTTGGATGAGCCGAAGCACCAAATCTCCTTCCTGAAAGGTTCTGGTTCTGACTCGGCGACTGTGATAACGACGAAGATCCTGTTGGTAAACCACCGAGCGGGCGACTGCTATGTCATGTTCTTCATCCAATAGGTCCAAAGCGTCTTGCCATGCTATCTCGTTTTCCGCTTCAACATAAGCCGCCACACGAGGTGAATCATGATGGATATCACTGGGTAGAACCGCCTCCGCTCCATAGACCATGAAGAACGGTGTGTATCCTGTTCATCTGTTGGGTGTAGTATTGATGCTCCATAACACAGATGGTAACTCTTCTACCCAACAACCCGGTGTTCTCTGCAAAGGAACCATAAGCCGGGGCTTGATGCCTCTCAAGATCTCTTGATTAGCCCTTTCTGCTTGACCATTGGACTGTGGGTGTGCCACTAATGAAACGTCAAGCCGGATGTGCTCCCGTTCGCAGAACTCCTTCATGGCACCCTTAGACAAATTGGTACCATTATCTGTGATGATACTGTGTGGAAAGCCAAACCGGAAAATCACTTTTTTGATAAACTGAACCGCCGTGGCCGCATCACACTTGCTAACAGGTTCTGCTTCCACCCACTTTGTAAACTTGTCAACCGCCACCAGGAGGTGGGTCTTCTTATCCTTGGACCTTTTGAAAGGCCCAACCATATCCAGCCCCCAAGTCGCAAACGGCCAAGTAATTGGAATCATTCTCAATTCTTGAGCCGGCACATGAGCATGTCTCGAAAACTTTTGGCAACCGTCACATCGTCTGACTAGATCCTCTGCATCAGCATGAGCAGTTAACCAATAGAAGCCATGGCGAAATGCTTTAGCCACCAAAGATTTTGAACCGGCATGGTGACCACAATCTCCTTCGTGGATCTCACGCAAAATTTCACAACCTTCTTCAGGAGACACACAGCGTTGAAACGCCCCTGACAAACTGCAATGATGCAACTCGCCATTGACAATAGTCATGGACTTGGATCACCAGATTATCTGTCAGGCCAGAATCTCATCCTCTGGTAACTCACCTCGGTTCTTGTACGCAAGGTAAGGAAGCGTCCAATCCGGAATAACATGAAGAGCTGCCACCAATTGAGCCTCCGGATCAGGAATAGCCAAATCCACTTCACCAGGGAGCTTGACCGACAGGTTGTGCAGCACATCGAGGAAAACATTAGGCGGGACCAGTTTGCGCTGAGAACCCAGCCGTCTTAAAGCGTCCGCTGCTTCGTTCTTCCGTCGGTCCACGTGGTCCACCTGATAGCCTTTAAATTGACCTGCAACAGTATCCACCTCACGACGATATGCTGCCATGAGTGGGTACTTGGAATCCCAAGTGCCGGACACCTGCTGAGCCATAAGGTCCGAGTCACCGAAGCACTTAACTCGACTTAGATTCATCTCTCTAGCCATCTAGAGACCATGGAGCAAGGCTTCATACTCAGTTGCATTGTTAGTACAAGGGAACATTAGGCGGAGAAAGTAACAGAACTTATCACCTCGTGGGGAAGTTAATACGACCCCAGCCCCCGAGTCCTCCAATTGCCTGGATCCGTCAAAATGGATTGTCCAATATGCATGGTCCGGTTCGTCTTCAGGTGCTTTCAGTTCCGTCCAATCATTGATGAAATCAACAAGTGCTTGAGACTTAACCGCCGTCCGCGGCATGTACTTTAACCCGTGCGGCCCAAGTTCTATAGCCTACTTGGCAATCCGGCCAGTCGCTTCCCGGTTCTGGATGATATCGCCCAAGGGAGCAGAACTGACTACCGTAATGGGTTGCCCTTGGAAGTATTGTTTAAGCTTCCGGCTTGCCATAAAAACACCATATACTAGCTTCTGCCAATGCGGATACCTTTGCTTGGACTCAATAAGTACCTCGCTGATATAATAGACCGAACGTTGAACCGGATTCTCCTTGCCTGCCTCTTTTCGCTCCACCACAATAGCCACACTGACCGCATGAGCATTAGCAACAACATATAGCAGTAACGGCTCCTTGTCAATGGGAGCGGCGAGCACAGGCGGATTGGCCAATTGCCGCTTTAAGTCCTCAAATGACTTATCAGCAGCAGAACTCCAGACAAATTGATCCGTCTTCTTCAACATCTGATACAAAGGGATTGCCTTCTGACCAAGGCGGCTGATAAACCGGCTTAACACGGCAATCCAGCCTGCCAGGCGTTGAACATCGTTGATACACTTCAGTTTAGCCAGGGAAGTGATAGCTGTGATCTTCTCCGGATTAGCCTCGATTCCCCTGTTCGACACCAGAAAACCCAATAACTTGCCTGCCGGTACACCAAAGACACACTTGGCCGGATTAAGCATCATCTTGTACGTCCTCAGGTTATCAAAGGTTTCCTTCAAGTCGTCAACCAGAGTCTCCTTCTCCCTTGACTTAACCACAATATCATCCACGTAAGCATGTACATTACGGCCAATCTGCTTGTGAAGACAATTTTGTACACACCGTTGATAAGTTGCCTGGGCACTCTTGAGCCCGAAGGGCATCGACACATAGAAGAAGGCTCCAAAGGGAGTTATGAATGTCGTCTTCTCCTGGTCCTTAACTGCCATTTTGATCTGATGATAGCTAGAATATGCATCCAAAAAACTCAAATGCTCACAACCCGCCGTAACATCAATAATTTGATTAATACGGGGGAGGGCAAAAGGATCTGCTGGACAAGCCATATTAAGATCTGTGTAATCCACACACATGCGCCAGGTGTCGTTTTTCTTAAGGACCAGCACTGGATTGGCAAGCCACTCAGGGTGAAAAACTTCGATAATAAAGCCAGCTGCTAAGAGCCTGGCTACCTCTTCTTCGATCGCCTTGCACCTTTCTTCGTTAAACCGGCGGAGGAACTATTTCACTGGTTTGTATTTAGGATCCACATTAAGGGTGTGCTCAGCGAGTTGCCTCGGTACACCTGGCATGTCAGAGGGCTTCCATGCAAAGATGTCCCGATTCTCACGGATGAACTCGATGAGCGCGCTTTCCTATTTCGGATCCAAGTTGGCACTGATGCTGAATTGCTTGGACGAATCGCCAGGCACGAAGTCAACAAGTTTAGTCTCAGCTGCCGATTTGAATTTCAGGGCCGGATCATGCTCCATAGTTGGCTTTTTCAACGGAGTCATGTCTGCCGGATCAACATTGTCCTTATAAAATTTCAGTTCCTCGGTGGCACAAACCGACTCTGCGTAGGCCGCATCTCCTTCCTCGCATTCCAAAGTGACTTTACGGATTCCGTGAACTGTTATTGTCCCCTTGTGACCCGGCATTTTGAGCTGCAAATACACATAACAGGGTCGTGCCATAAACTTGGCGTAGGCCGGTCGCCCAAACAGGGCGTGATATGGACTTTGGATTTTCACCACTTCAAACGTCAATGTTTCTGACCTGGAATCATAATCATCTCCGAAAGCCACTTCTAGAGCTATATTACCAACATGATATGCTGACTTGCCAGGTACCACACCATGGAACACCGTATTGGACGGTTTGAGATTTTTATCTGTTAGTCCCATACGACGGAAGGTCTCATAGTACAAGATATTAATGCTGCTCCCTCCATCCATGAGCACCTTGGTGAACTTGTAACCTCCCACCTGAGGAGCCACCACCAGAGCCAACTGACCTGGATTATCAACCTGGGGAGGGTGATCCTCTCTGCTCCATATGATTGGCTGTTTAGACCAGTGTAGATAACGGGGCACGGCCGGTTCAACAGAGTTGACTCCCCGCCTCTGGACCTTCCGGTCTCGCTTGTCCAAGCTAGTGGTGAAGACATGGTACTGCCCACTATTCAACTGCTTTGGGTTGCTCTGGTAACCCGACTGTTGTTGCTGCTGGTTGTAACCACCCTAGTTGTTCTGATTATTTTGATTGTTATGTCCGCCCGGATTACCATTAAATCCTGAACCGGAATTTCCTCCACCATAACTCGGCCCAGATCCTGAGCCACCGCTAGAGCCGTGATCATACCGGAAAGCATTAGAATTTTTGAACTCCTGCATAATGAAGCAATCCTTCCAAAGGTGGTTTGCTGGCACCTCCTTCGTCCCATGCTTTGGATAGGGCTGGTTCAATAGATAATTTAGACAGTCCGGGTTAGGGTTAGGCGCTCCACCACGATTCGGCGGTTTACCCTTGCGTTGCTGACCCTTGTCCTGCGCGTTGGTATTAGCCACGAAGTCCATGTTGCCATCCGCTTTACGCTTGCCTCCACTACCGTTACCTGCCGAGTGATGCTGCTGACCTTTGGAGTTGTTGTTCCTCTTTCCCTTACCTGCCTTGTCATCATCAGACTCGGGATCCTTGGTACTATCAGAATCAACATATTTTACCAAAGCAGCCATGAGGGTCCCCATGTCAGTGCAATGGCGCTTCATCCTTCCCAACTTCAGCTTTAGGGGCCCAAACCGGCAGTTGCCTTCTAGGGTTATGACTGCAGTGTCAGCATTCATGCGGTTTGATGAATGCAACACTTGTGAGACCCGGCGCACCCAATGAGTCGTCGATTCTCCTTCCTCCTGGACGCAGGCCGCTAAGTCCACTATCGACATAGGCTGCTTACATGTATCCTTGAAATTACTGATAAACCGGGCTCGTAATTGGGCCCATGAACTGATAGAATTGGCTATTAAGCTTTTTAACCAAGTACGGGTCATTCCTTCGAGCATCATGGTGAAGTACTTCGCACATGCCACATCATCCACATCAAGCATCTCCATGGCCATCTCATAGCTCTCCACCCATGTCTCTGGAGGTTGATCCACCGTGTAGTTTGGCACCTTGCGCGGGCCTTTGAAATCCTTGGGCAGGCGCACATTACGTAAAGCGGGGACAAGGCAAGGCACCCCCAAAGAACTAGAAGTAACACCAGGTTCGACCGTGATAGTTGGACGAACCGGTGTAAGCTGCCAAGCCTGATACTGTGCGGCTAACTCGGCGTCCCTGCGCACTCGGGCCCGATCCACCACTTCCTGAGCGTTATCAGCACCACCCGCCGGGTTGTTTCCGCGGGGTGCTCCACGTCGTTCATTACTTGACACTGCCGCTTCATCCATATGTCTGCCATAGCTCCGGCTTGGACGAGGGGTCGAGTGGATCCGGTCGCGGCTGTACGAGTATGCTTCCTGTTGGACCAAAGCTGTCCTAAGAAGTTCCTTGACCCGTCGCGTCTTTACCGCCTGCGGCGAGTCACCTTCAATTGGAATGGCCTCCAGCCATGCAGCTGCGGCAACGAGACTGTCCATTGGGTTGGAGTAGTGACCCGGAGGTGTTCAAACAACCTGAGGTATAATAGTGTTTTGACGAAGCGGATTCATCAGACGAGGCTGAACCGGCGTGCCGGTCCCAGGAGCTTCCGCCCGGTTTACCTCCAGCGGATTACTGGTTCCTGCTCCTGGGGTGTTGAAAAGGTCTCTGGCCTCGAAACCCGAAGGCAAACGGGATCGGTACTTCCTCTTCATGACTTCATGCGACGCGTTCTGATCCAACATGAGCCTGTAGGCTTGTGCGTCTAAAGCGGCCCGCTCTGTGGTCATCCTGGCATTCTCAGCTACCAGGTCCGCCTTGGCCTGGGTGATCTGTTCCCTCACCTTTGCAATCTCCGCGTTGTGGACGTCCTGATCTGCCGGGTTAGCCTCTGCCATAAGCACAGCCAATGCATCAAATAGATCTGATAGAACTTGAGCCGGCGGGCGTACAGAGCCTCCTGCCTCGGCAGCTGTCGCCGCTACTGAACCGGAGGTCATTGGCGCAGCGGCCGAAGAATGAATCGCTTCTTGTGTGCCGGCCATGAATATTCCAACTCGGTTGGGTAGATCAGAGGGGTACGGAATACTGTCGCCGTCGGAACAGCCCCCAATCCGGCCATCTTGTAGCTGATATAGAGATTCGGTTTCTCCGATTGATGACTCGTCGCCATAATAAACGATGGTCTCACCGCGAGATTCCGATCCATCCTCATGACTTCCTCCATGGATGACTCCCACGAAGGCATGCTTCACGGCCGGTTTAACCCGGGCGGATCATGCACGCTGAGCCTTTCAACAAGGTCGATGCAGATGTCCGGCTCAGGGCCCGGTTCACCGATCTTGCCGATGAAAATGTGTATGCCACCAAAGGGGACCCGGTACCCGTACTCAACTGAGCCAGCGTCGGGGCCCCAGCCTGCATCGTCGATGTAGAGCTTGCCGCGACGACTCTTAGTCATCCGGCCCACAGCGTAGCCCTCGAGTCCTTCAAAGCAGCCCTCCAAGAACTTGAAACCATCGTGCGATAGCCCCACGGTGGGTGCCAACTGTCATGGTTTTGCCACGGCAGATGTCCTAGAGAAAGGACTTAGTCGTGGAGCCATCGCAGCGGGTTAGCTTGAAGGGGTTAAACCGGACACAGGGACGCAAGAGAGTTTATACTAGTTCGGCCCCTTCGATGAAGGTAAAAGCTACGTCTAGTTGTGATGGAATTGATGGGGTTTCGATGACTAGGGAGCAAACAAGCTTCGCCTAAGTCTCGAGTTGTTGTCTGTTGTCCTTGAACCGCCGCCGGGTCGTCCCCTTATATACATGGGTGACGCCCGTCGGTTTACAGAGTCCCAACACCGGCTCATATACGTGTTCGGTTTGGTCTCTAATTATTCCTACCTTACAATACAAGTTTACCTACCGACGCCGGTTTACGGCTACAAGCCTTAAACTAGTCATGGGCTTTAAGCCCTTATCTACCTTCATGGGCTTTAACATACTTAACTACTGATGAAGTTAACCCGGCCCAAGTAGGCCGGTTTACGCCCAGTAGTAATATCCCCAATAGTGGGCGCCAAAAACAAACTCTTGTCGGCAAATATTCGGTGTATGCGAGATTACCGACCTATCCCCAACCGACTAGTGTTGCTGTGATGTAGTAGAAATTTGAAACAGGGGCTAAGTTTGTAAATTTCCTCGCATTTGAGACAAGCGCGCCCTGAATACATGGTTCCCCCCTTCCTCTCTACCTCCCTTTTCCCCATTCGTACTCCATGGGCGCCAAAACACCCTCTCCACCCCACCCTCCTCCGTCCGCCGCCGTCCGCCACCCCATCCACCGCCGTCCTCCTCCACCATGTCGGAGCTGATACCCCGACGCCGCTGTCCATTACAAGAGATCGACCTCTCTCATCCACGGCTTCGGACCGGGATCCTTGCATCCCGTCCTCTCGCTTCATCCCCGCCGTCGTCCACCTTGTTGGTGCCACTCCTACGACCGTCTCGTCCACCGCACCCCGCCGCCACCGTCTACCATCCTAGATCTGCTTCCATGCCGCCGACAGCCATCGCTACTGCAACATCGTCAAATTCTCAGCAGATGCCTACACGGCGCCGCACCAGAGACGGTACTCTTTCGTATCTGCTCAACTTATTTACCGCAGCAAGAAAATAGATCGCCACTGCTTTACTCCGATTTCTTGTCTTGGTTGCGAAGTTGCCTTTGTCCGGTTTGCACCTTCAGATCCAACATGGCACGCTCAACACCATACTCGCAATGCTTATGGTTTTCCCCTTTTATGTTCCACACTAGTTAAATCACAGTAGACTAAATTTCAAAATTGGGTAAGTTGATTTTTCAGAGCTCGCCGGAGTTCGCTGGTGCGATCGAAGGGGCTCGGGTGGTTGTGGGTCCTCGCCGAACGAAGAAAACTCGACGCGGGTGGGGGTTGGGGTGGGGGTGGTGGAGGAACACAGGCGGTGGGGGCCGGTGGTCCGGCCGGCGGCCAGTGCGGTGTTCTGTATGGGAAGAATCAGAGACGAGGAAGAAGAAGGGTTAGGAGACGTAGGATCTTCATCCAACCGCCTGAAATGGTCGAGAGACAGCTAGGAGTTGCATTCTTAATGCGCTCTGGTTCGTCATGTGTGGGCACTATGCAACCAACATTTTATTATCCAAAATCTGCTTGCTCTTCTTTACCATGTTCCTCTTCCGTTCTTCTTTAATATGTACTCTCTCCGTTCCTAAATACAAGTCTTTGTATAGATTCCACCATGGACTACATATGGAGCAAAATGAGTGAATCTACACTCTAAAATGTACATGGATACATCTGTATGTGATCCATAGTGGAAATCTCTACCAAGACTTATATTTTGGAACGGAGGGAGTATGATAGTAGTACAGTATGTTCCTTGTACTGAAGATGAGCAGGGACATTTGCAGTGTAGAGGTCTATATGGTCGGTTGTTATGGACACTTTGAGCCTCTTTCATTCGTAGGATCTTGTAAACATAGGAATAGGATTTGTAGTGGCCTACCCACTTGAATCCTATAAGAATAGCAAGGAAATGCGGGGAGCTGTGTCGCCTTTGAGAGTTAAATTGATATTAATAGTACCACACCTTCACTTGAAGAGAGCTGGTATCTGAAGCCTTTCTAGCCGTACCGGCAATACTAGCACAGATATTCCAGCAAGTTCTACTTTGCTGATTTTACTCTGATGCTTAAGGTTTTCCCGTTATATCTACACTATGATCTGTGTAGCTGCTTTGTGTCGCACTAGCAGTAGTCCACTCTTGAAGCTAAACACTACAATGACTTACAAAATTGGCACCAAGGCATTGAGTGCCATTCTGGATGCAATGAAACTCATACGCTCCCCACCTGTTGATTCTTGTTCAGAATATCATCCTAATAACTATTCTAACCTCGAGGAGTCAAAGGCAGATGGCATGTCCTGTTCACCCATCAAGGTGCCTGTTCTAATTTGGCAATGTTTTATTGATTGCGGGTATCTTGCATATGTTGTCTTGCATTTCTTCTACTTTGTTGCACCGCCATCTGCTTAGTTTACTCATCATATATGTCGAGATGCCATGCCCATCCATTATCAATACATATTCCATCTCTCATCATACCATGTTTTTCCACTCAAATGCTGTTCTTGTGCATCAGACATCAAAAAGGAAGAGGGTGATTGTCGAACCTGAAGGAGCACCAGCAAAGTCCTTGAAAAATGTTGTGGTGCCGGAGAAATCAGATAGCACCCCACTTATATTGGCTGTACAACCAGTGACACAAAACGTAGGACCGACTCCAGTAGACTGTACCCATACTTCACTGGCCACACCACTAGCCCCACCACACAGGACCTGCACTCCAGCAAAAGGTATACCGATTTTATTTGCCATAACACCAGCTGTACCACAGAAAAATCCCACTCCAGCAAAAAGTACAGCAAGTCCACTGGCCAAAGACCTATCCCAGCTGCAAAGACGGCCAATTCCTGCAGATTGGAACCCCATTCCATTTATTCCCAGTTTAAAAGACAATGCTTTCAATATTGTTAGGGACTACGTGCATATATTCCCATCATGGGAAGATTATTGTGAAGACAAACACCATTTTCACATCTTCCTGTCCAACTTACGTGTAAGTGCTATTATTCATGGCTATTATTTTCCTATTTTCTTCTGATTGAACACATCAATGATTTACATTACATTGTTGTAACTAGGCGAGGGTCAATCTGGATAGTCATGACGAGCAAAGCTTGCTTGTGCTTTTCAAGGAAGCATTACAGCAGTATTGGTGTTACTTGAGGAAATCACACTTTGATGGCAAGTGTATAAACGAATTTCCGTTGAAGTCTCCTGTGCTAAATTTAGAAGACATTGAATGGAAAAGCCTTGTTATGCACTAGTCTCGTTCCCAGGATGAGGTGTTGTCTATGAAATCACATGACAATTTGAACTTCTAATTTTCCGCATGTGCCTTACGTATCTTTTTTGCAGGAAATCTGCTCGAAGAAGAATATCGGTTTGACAAGAACGACAGGATATCGCAAATATGTTGCCCGCTGCTTTGCTCTTGTTAGTACCTATTGTCCTGTATCACTGTACTTGCTTACATACCTGGTTCATTATGTGACAACAGTATGCATGATAGCTTGCTTATCAACTGTTCACTCCAAATTATCTGATATGTATGAATGGTTACATTAGTGTAGAATATATCCAATGCCAATGTTTTTTAGCTCTGCATTGTTCTTGTAAGTACATGCTGTCCTTTATCAGTGTACTTATAATGACATGTAATTGTTCATGTACCATCACTCTGCAGCTTATTTTCCTTTGCCCTCCATTTTCTACACATCAAATCTATATTTACTCTTACCATAAGGTTGGTACTAAAGAAGCTTAGCTGTGCATTGCTCTTGGCTGTACCTTTTGCCTGTATCGCTGCACTTACATTTATAGCTACTTGGTTATGTAGCATCACTCTTCATCTTATCTTAAATATTCTCCATTTTTTCTTATATTATCACATCTATATTTACTCTTAACAAAATGTAGAATAAAGGCAATGCTTTTGAATAAGATTCTGTGGTAAACTTCTTGAATGCCCCCCCATAAGCATGGACAAGGCCTTTATAGAGCCTGTCTTCACCAATAATGTAAGTTTGTCCATCTCAAGCCTTCAAACTTTGTTGTATATATTTGGTTAGGCATGACTGCAACAGCTGTTTATTTTTGGTGTTTGCATCAAATTGCTTGTTTGAAGTTTATTATATGTAGTTCATAAACAAAAGTTCGTCCTTTCTCAATTTAAGTTTTCAGATGTACAACCAAGTTCCTTCTTCATACCATGTAAATTAAACTATACAGAGCAAGTGATCTTCTTTTGCACTGCATGTATGCTTCTGTTCTTCATCTGTAATCCAGTGGTGTGGTGAACCTACCCACTACAGCACGATGTCATATTCTGCAATGTCTTAACTATGAAAAATGTCATATCATTCTACTATTATTTAAACCGTCTCTTTATTTGCCAATGTGAAATGGTATAAATTGACAGCACACTAACCATTGATACTTATGAGTTCTTGATCTGTAATCAAGTGGTGTCATGAAGCTGCCAACTCCTTCACAATGTCATTTCCTGCCATGTCTTGACCTGAACAATACCATATTGTGTTAATGCAAATTTAAACTGTGTCACTTTATTTGTCAGTAAGAAATGTGATGAATTGTCAGCACTGATACTTTTATGTGCAAAACCTGTCATCTGTCTGCTTGTTTATCTTTCAGAGTGAGGAAGATATAAGTGTTGAACAAGTGCAGTCTCATCATCTTGCCCAGCTGCTTGCGCTGCAGCTCCCCAGCAGGGTAACCTTTCTTGAACTCTATTGAAGTGCTTTCGGTTTTGTATATCATTTTGTCGGCGTGTTTATTTGCACTGGTGGCGATCTTTGATGCCCAGTGTATGTAATCTGCTGTCTGCTTGTGCTTTATTATCATAGTGGTGAACTTTGATGCCCAGTGTATGTAATATGCCATGATTTATTTATTGTATAGTATAGGTTTTTTCCTATTCACGATGCTGCAGTTATTTTACTGTATATATATCCTGTCTTCGCAGTAAACCGGCCAAACCGTAAAATTACGGTACATAATCGGGCCGTCATGCAATCACGATGTAGGTTGGGCCTGAAACGTGCCGACCAGCTCATGGGCCGGCAGCAGCCCGAAATGAACCCCGGCCCGTGATTGTGCAAATCAAATTATGAGATTTTAACAGGCCAAAAAATTGTCTCGGTCCTTGTTTGGCCCAATCAGATATTGGCTGCGAGCAGGCCGGATGCAAACCGGGCCGTAGTTAGGCCCAACTATATGACGGGATTTTAACAGTCTGAAATTAATATAGGGCCGAAATGTTAAACGGGCCCTTAACAGGCCAAAACTAATATCAGGCCGAATTACTAAGTGGGCCTTTAGCAAGTGGGCCCAAAAGCATAGTGTCCAGTTGACGGGCTGAATCTGATATGGGCCATAATTAGGCCCAAAACCTCTTAAAGGGCCGGACCTGATCTGGGCCGTAATTTGGCCTAGAACGTGGTAGGCTTTTAACGGGCTGGATCTCATATGGGCCACTATTAGGCCCGAAGCGTGGCGGGCCATTAATAGACCGTATCAAATATGAGCCGACATTTGGCCCAAAACATGGCAGCCAGTTAACGGGCCGGCCTACTAAGGTCCTCAAAATCTTGTGGGCCTACAGCTGGGCCGGCCCATTAATGTCGGTGAAATCTCGTGGGCCTGTAGCTGGGCCGGCCCATTATGATCCGCAAGAATTTTGTGGGCCTTTACCTGGGCCGGCCTATTATGGCACACAAAAATCTTGTGGGCCTTTACCTGGGCCGACCCATTATGGCCCGCGAAATCTTGTGGGCCTTTAGCTAGGCCAGCCCATTATGGTCCGCAAAATCTCGTGGGCCTTTAGCTGGGCCGGCCCATTATGGTCCACAAAATCTTGTGGGCCTTTAGTTGGGCCGGCCCATTTAAACTTGTTGGGCGGTGCCACGTGTCGACGTATCATAGGCGCCTTCTGTCCAGTGATTGGATGACATCTGTCCCGACAATGAGCCGACACGTGTTTCTTCTAGCCAATGATGATTTTACACGTGGAAAATCCCCATTTGTCGGGGCTGTTAACGGGTTATCGGATCCAAAACCCGACCCGATAGCTTAACGGCGTTCCTTTACGGTGGATGCCACATGTCGGTCACCCTTGACGAAAGCACTTCTGTGACGCGCGATTTATCGTCATGGAAGTGGACACTTCCGTGATGATAATTTTGGTAATGTCATGGAACACTTCTACGACAGCACAAGTATGACTATCTTGATTCTGTCATAAATTTGTCATGGATGTACATGCATGACAAAAATAGTGACCTACTGTGACAAACACGTATCATCACGGAAGTGTATTTTTTTGTAGTGGTGGAGGGCGCGCCCCCCTACCTCGTCGTTGCCTCGTGGACCCCCCTGACGTGAAACCGACGCCAAAAATTCCTATAAATCCCGAAACCTCTAGAAATAAACCTAGATCGGGACTTCCGCCACCGCAATCCTCTGTAGCCAGGAAAATCCAGTCGGGAGGCTGTTCCGGCACCCTGCCGGAGGGGGCAACCATCACCGAAGGCCATATTCATCATCTCATCACTCTCCATGACGAGGAGGGAGTAGTTCACCCTCGGGGCTGAGGGTATATACAAGTAGCTATGTGTTTGATCTCTCTCTCTCTCTCATGTTCTTGATTTGGGAGGATCCTGATGTACCACGAGCTTTGCTACTATAGTTGAATCATATGGTCTTTCTCCGCCTCTACCTTCTTGTGATGAATTTAGTTTTACCTTTGATGTTTTACTATTATCGGATTGAATACTATTATGGATTTGAGAAAACTTGATGTATGTCTTGCGTGGGATACCTGTGGTGACAATGGGGTGTTTTATTGATTCACTTGATGTATGTTTTGCACTCAACTCGTGGATTCCCGAGGTAACGTGGGGGTAATCTATGCATAGGGGTTGATGCACATTTTCATCGATGTTTCTCTTGTAGGAATCTTGGGGCACTCTTTCAGGTTCTTTGTGTTGGATTGAATATTATGATTCTGAAGTTGTTTGATGCATATCATATAATTGAACCATGGATACTGGTGGTGACATTGGAGTATCTTGGGGTGACATTAGGGTTCATTGATGTGTGTCATATGGTGTTATTTTACTACGAACTCTAGGGCTATTTGTGTCACTTATAGGAATAGCCCAATGGATTGATCAGAAAGAATAACTTTGAGGGTGTTTCGTACCGTACAAGCAATTTTAGCTTATGTTCTCTGCGATAGGAACTTTGGAGTGACTTTTGTCGCACGTTGAGGGATGAGACAAGTCGACATTTCAACCCTCAACTAACCACATGGTTTGTTTTTCAACCTCGATCTTTGAAACCAGTCGAATTTAACCCTCAAGTTGTCCCATAGTTCAAATAACAACCCTTGACTCAGTTTTGGGCTGGTCAAGCGGTTTTGACCAAGTCAAAGTTGACTGGGAAGCCTATTCATCATGCCATGTAGACATCTATCCCAACCTTATCCCCCTTCTCTCTCTGTCTCGTTCAAACCCCCGACCTAGTCCACCCTGTCGCTGCCTGATTCGCAAGGAACGCCACCGCCCGCGACCACCACCTCTATCGCTGGTGACTGGAGACAGGTGATGCCGCCACAACGTTGGGATGAGGCGCGTGGCATTGCTGGGGACACGATGCGACGGAGAAGCTGCTGGGGACACATACAACGGATGTTACAGACACCGTTGCTGGTGGTGCCTCCTGGAGCAAGTCCGGCCCTTGAACGGGATTTCATGATGATGCCTTCGTGCTTTTGCTCACTAGATAGAGAAGAGAGAGAAAGAGAGGGTGGGATGGTTTTTTATTGTTGTTTTTCCTGGTGAGTCCCACATGTAAGTATTGCTTAGTCGGTGGTCAACTCGGTTAAAACCACTTAACCAGGGCAAAACCATGAGGAGGGTTGATTTTTAGACCGTGTAGTTAGTTCGGGGTATATTTCTACCGGTTTTGAAGTTCGGGGTTGAATTCTAAACTAACTGGTTAGTCAGGGTTGTAATGTGGACTTTTCTCTTGAGGGATTGCCATATGATTTAATTATGTTATCATTGTTGAGAGAACTTGCACTAGTGAAAGTATGAATCCTAGGCCTTGTTTCCAAGCATTGCAATACTGTTTTTGCTAACATTTGTTACTAGTTACCTTGCTGTTTTCACATTTTTAGATTACAAAACCTATATCTACCATCCATATTACACTTGTATCACCATCTCTTCACCGAACTAGTGCACCTATACAATTTACCATTGTATTGTGTGTGTTGGGGACACAAGAGACTCTTTGTTATTTGCTTGCATGGTTTTTTAGAGAGACCATCCTCATCCTACGCCTCCCACGGATTGATAAACCTTAGGGCATCCACTTGAGGGAAAATTGCTACTGTCCTACAAAACTCTGCGCTTGGAGGCCCAACACGAGTCAACAAGAAGAAGGTTGCGTAGTAGACATCAGTGCGGATCCTGATCAAAGACCTGGAAGAGCCATTCGTCAACTTGCGCAAACTAAACCTGAGTCTCAACTCGGAGAAGTGCATGTTTGGGGTTTAGTCCGAGAAGCTGCTGGGTTTCCTAGTATCACACAGAGGGATCGAGGCTAACCCCGAGAAGATCAAGGCAATAGAGAGGATGAGCCTCCCTCAGACCCTCAAAGATATGCAGAAGTTTGCGGGTTGCGTGACCTCCTTGGGTGCTTCATCTCCAAGCTCGGCGAGCACGCCCTCCATTTCTTCAAGTTGATGAAGAGGAAGGGCCCTTTTGAGTGGACCCCAGAAGCTAAGGCAGCCTTCGAAGACCTCAAGAGATACCGCATGAGTCCACATGTCATGGTGGCAGCTCGTCCTCGTGAGCCCCTAGTGCTCTACTTGGCAGCCACTCCCCACTCAGCTAGCGCAGCACTCATGGCGGTCCGGGAGGAGCATGCTGATACATCTCCAACGTATCTATTATTTTTGATTGTTCCATGCTATTATATTATCTGTTTTGGATGTTAATGGGCTTATTTATACACTTCTATATTATTTTTGGGACTAACCTACTAACCCAAGGCCCATTGCAAATTGCTATTTTTTTTCCTATTTCAGTGTTTCGCAGAAAAGGAATATCAAACGAAATCCAAACGGAATAAACCTTTGGGAGAGTTATTTTTGGAACAAACATGATGCAGGGGACTTGGAGTGGATGTCAAGAAACAAACGAGGGAGCCAACCGGCAGGGAGGCGCGCCCCTACCCTCGTGGGCCCCTCACAGCTGCACCGACCTACTTCTTCCTCCTATATATATCCATATAACCCGAAAACATCCAGGAGCACCACGAAACCCTATTTCCACCGCCGCAACCTTCTGTACCCAAGAGATCCCATCTTGGGGCCTTTGCCGGAGCTCCGCTGGAGGGGGAATCAATCACGGAGGGCTTCCACATCAACACCATAGCCTCTCCGATGATGTGTGAGTAGTTCACGTCAGACTTTCGGGTCCATAGTTATTAGCTAGATGGCTTCTTCTCTCTCTTTGGAGATCTATTAGATGTAACTCTTTTTGCGGTGTGTTTGTCGAGATCCGATGAATTGTGGGTTTATGATCAAGATTATCTATGAACAATATTTCATTCTTCTCTGAAATCTTTTATGTATGATTGGTTATCTTTGCAAGTCTCTTTGAATTATCAGTTTGGTTTGGCCTACTAGATTGATCTTTCTTGCAATGGGAGAAGTGCTTAGCTTTGGGTTCAATCTTGCGGTGTCCTTTCCAAGTGACAGCAGGGGCAGCAAGGCACATATTGTACTGTTGCCATCGAGGATAAAAAGATGGGGTTTATATCATATTGCTTGAGTTTATCCTTCTACATTATGCCATCTTGCTTAATGCGTTACTCTGTTCTTATGAACTTAATACTCTAGATGCATGCTGGATAGTGGTCGATGTGTGGAGTAATAGTAGTAGATGCAGAATCGTTTCGGTCTACTTTGTCGCGGACGTGATGCCTATATACATGATCATGCCTTGATATTCTCATAATTATGCACTTTTCTATCAATTGCTTGATAGTAATTTGTTCACCCCCGTAATCTTATGCTATCTTGAGAGAAGCCACTAGTGAAACCTATGGCCCTCGGGTCTATCTTTTATCATATAAGTTTCCAATATATTTTATTTTGCAATCTTTATTTTCAATCTATATAATAAGAATACCAAAAATATTTATCTTATTATTATTATCTCTATCAGATCTCACTAAGTGACCGCGAAGGGATTGACAAACCCTTTATCGCGTTGGTTGCGAGGTTCTTATTTGTTTGTGTAGGTACGAGGGACTTGCGTGTAGTCTCCTACTGGATTGATACCTTAGTTCCCAAAAACTAAGGGAAATACTTACGCTACTTTACTGCATCACCCTTTCGTCATCAAGGGAAAACCAACACAGTCTTCAAGAGGTAGCACACGCCGGCACATGCGCAAAGAAAGGTGACCCGCAAGGAGTCGAGAAACCTTTGCCGCCTCAGGACGACAATCTTGAGGATCTCATTGCTTCATCAACCTGCGAGGCTGCGGAGTCCCACGCGCCCCAGGCAGAGCAAGGCGTCGTCGATGCCTCACCCCTCGTCGAGCATCCAGTGTAATTCATCATCCCACTGTTGCGGGATGCACGCGCGCCACCCTATGCAGCAAAAGCTCTTGCTCGTGCTCCTTGTCGCGTCAAGTAAACTGCGCCATTATTTCCAAGGCCACCCCATGAGAGTTGTCTCAGCATACCCCCTGGAGATGGTGTTGTGCATCCCCAACGCTGCTGGGAAGGTTGCAGAGTGGAACATTGAGTTGCAGGCCTTCCAGCTAGAGTTTAGCACAACCAGTGTCATTAGGGGAGCAGCTCTAGCTGATTTTGTGGCGGAGTGGACCGACACTCCAGGCCCGGGGTTGGATGAGGGCCAATCCCTCACGCCTAGCGACGAAGCGCACGATGGCAGGGTAATGCACTTTGATGGAGCCTTCGCGCGACAGGGCGCGGGGGCTGGAGTCATACTCGTCTCACCAACCAAGGACAAGCTCTACTATGCCGTGCAGCTTTGCTTCGAGCAAGGCAAGAAGGTCTCCAACAATATCATAGAATATGAGGGCTTGATTGCTGGTCTCAGGGCTGCGGCCGCCCTAGGGGTCTAGCGCCTTACCATCAAGGGCCACTCCCAGCTCCTCGTCAACTTCTCCAACAAGGAGTACAAACATAAGGACGAGCACCTGGAATCTTACGTGGAAGAGGTACGTAAAATAGAAAAGCATTTCCTAGGCTTGGAATTGCAGCATGTCCCGTATGGCGCGAACAAGGAAATCGACGACATTGTCAAGAGGCACTACAAAAAAATACACTTCTGTGATGATACGTGTTTGCCATAGTAGGTCACGTTTTCTATCAAGCATGTACATCCATGACGATTTTATGACACAATCAAGATAGTCATACATGTGCTATCGTAGAAGTGTCCCATGACATTACCAAAATTATCATCACAGAAGTGTCCACTTCCATGACGATAAATCGTGCGTCATAGAAGTGCTTTCGTCAAGGGTGACTGACACATGGCTTCCATCGTAATGTGTCGCCGTTAAGCTATTGGGTTCCGGTTTGGATCCGATAACCCGTTAACAGCCCGGACCAATGGCGATTTTCCACGTGTAAAATTCTCATTCGCCGACGAACCACATGTCGGCTTAGTGTTGGGACAGATGTCAACCGTCCATTTGACAAGAATCACCAATGAAACGTTGACACGTGGGATGGCCCAATAGACGCCCATATAGGTCTAAAAGACGACCCAAGAACAGGCCCACAAGATTTCACCAGATCTAATGGGCCAGTCCATTAACAGCCTAACATTTTCTGGACCAAATTATAGCCCACATCAGATACGGGCCGTTAAATGACTGCAATATTCTGGGCCCAGTTTACGTCCCATGTTAGATCCGGCCCCTTAATAGCCTGCAATAGTTTGGGCCAAATTACGGTTCAGACCTGATCCGGCCTGTTAACTGACTTGTATTACTTGGGCCAAATTACGACCCATAACAGATATGAGCCTTTTAACAGCTACTATACCATTGGGCCCATTGGCGGCCTGATTTTCTCTTTGACGTCTTAATGTCCCATTTAATAGTTTGGACCGATACTAGTTTCGGCCTGTCAGCGACCCTGTCTATATAAGGGCCTCTTTCGGCTCGGCTTCACTTTCGACCATTTAAAGTCCCGAGTTGCACCTTGGCCTAATTATGGTCTGTAGGTACTTTTGGCCTCTTAACGGCCCGTAGTATTCGTCGATACATTCTAGCCCAAACTGCCTATAGGCCCGTTAAACTCCCTTAAGAGTGTTGGGCAATTACTATTGGGCAATTGATAGAACCTCAAATAATTCTAACGATATCCAGGTGTTGGTGTCAAAACTGGTGGATCTCGGGTAGGGGGTCCCGAACTGTGCGTCTAAGGCGGATGGTAACAGGAAGCAGGGTACACGATGTTTACCCAGGTTCGGGCCCTCTTGATGGAGGTAATACCCTATGTCCTGCTTGATTGTTCTTGATGATATGAGTATTACAAGAGTTGATCTACCACGAGATCGTAGAGGCTAAACCCTAGAAGCTAGCCTATGGTATGATTGTATCTTTTTTCCTATGGACTAAACCCTCCGGTTTATATAAACACCAGAGGGGGCCAGGGTTACACGGAGTCGGTTACAAGGGAGGAGATCCACATATCCGTATTGCCAAGCTTGCCTTCCACGCCAAGGAAAGTCCCATCCGGACATGGGACGAAGTCTTCAATCTTGTATCTTCATAGTCCAACAGTCCGGCCAAAAAATATAGTCTGGCTGTCTGGAGACCCCCTAATCCAGGACTCCCTCAATAGCCCCTGAACTAGGCTTCAATGACGATGAGTCCGATGCACAGTTTTGTCTTCGGCATTGCAAGGCGGGTTCCTCCTCCGAATACTCCATAGAAGATTCTGAAAACAACGATAGTGTCCTGCTCTGCAAAATAATTTCCACATACCACCATAGAGAGAGAATAATATTTCCACAAATCTAATCTGCTGACGCTTTCTGACAGCACCACGGCATGTCGTGGCTCGGGCTTTGTTCAAACCGTTTTTCTCAACCAGCACCGCATATATTGCGGGGCGGTTTTCTCGACACGTCTTGTCAAAGCAGAGATCGTGTCCCCCTTATTATGGGATTCTCATCAATATGGACGCGGGTAACCCAATCGCGCCATTACTTACGGCGCTTGGGAAATAAGAGGTTTTATCAGGCGAGGGGGGAGGGGCATCGCCTCTTCCGCCCTTATAAAGGGACAAGAATTCACCCTCTTCACCCATACTTTCTTCCCAACTCATTCCATTCTTCTTAGGCTCCAACGCGCGAGCGTTCACCTCCTCTACCCACAAAAGGTCTTCCAAAGATGTCTGGATCCGGAGCAGGAGGCAAATGGATGGCCTCTACCGTCCGAGAGAAGAATATCAAAAAGCTTCGGGAGGCCGGGTATCTAGCCAAGAAAATCGACCACCGTCTCCCGACGGCGGGACAGATCGTCCCCACTCTGGAACCCCACGAGAGGGTTGTATTCCTCCCTCACTTTGTCCGCGGGCTAGGATTTCCCCTCCACCCATTCGTTCGCGGTATCACGTACTATTATGGGATCGATCTTCATGATCTGTCCCCTAATTCCTTCGTCAACATCTCGACATTCATTGTCGTGTGCGAGGCTTTTCTCCGTGTTTCGCCACACTTTGGTTTATGGCTGGAGGTCTTTAATGAAGCCCAAGGTGGTGGGCGGCGAGCACGCCGAGTGCGGGGGCGCTATGGTGAGCAAGATGCCCAACGTCATATGGCCAACGGGAACCTTAATTGATTATATCAAGGAGTGGCAACAATAGTGGTTTTACATCACTGAGCCGAGCGGTAAGGGATGGGCCGCTTCTCCCGAGTTTCGATCCGGCGCCCCTCTGCGGCTTACGTCCTGGGTCAAGAAAGGACTGGATTGGTCCTGTCGGACGAACTGTCGGTGCTCCAGACGCTTGTTAAAGATATGGGAGATAAGAACATTGAACTCGTTGACGTAGTCCAGGTGATGTTAGTCCGCCGGATACCGCCTTGTCAACACCGGACCTGCAATCTATGGGAGTTTGATCCGGCCAGGCACCAAACCTTGCGAAGGCTCTTCGTCTCTTCACACGAGGACATTTGGAAGGTGCTTTTTAAGTCTAGCAAATCATGGCCGGACTCCGCCAAAGACCGCGGGTACCAACTGTCCCGCCCTGCAAGTTCGGTGAGTTTATGAAACTTTTCCATCCGCATGACCCAAAAGAAGCGCCTAACGCGTGTTCATTCAACTTTCCTAGAGCTGGACGAAGAAGGCGGAGCGGATCTATTGTCCGGCCCCGTTGCCCGAAGACCCGGCCATCCCACTTCTGACGAAGATGCTGGTCCTGGTGTCTTACAAGGTGCCAAAGAAGACGGACGAGAAGGAGGCTAAAAAAACCCGGGGCGGCCATCGTCGTCACGCACTTCGGGCACAATACCCAAAGGCTCTGATGCCCATTCCACCTTCGAAGAGGACCAAAAGGAGGAAGAAGATGAATCCCCTGTAGAGGGAAGAAGGAAGAGGACGACCTCCACATCCTTGGAGGCCGAACTACCCAAAAGAGAAAAGATTCCTTGTCAAGAGGAGTCTCCTGCCGCCGCCGATAGTGGCCTGGCATGGGATCCTAGGGCCCAGCCCCCGGTGAACTCGTGAGTATATAAAATCCGAGTACGTTTAGGCGTCCGGACTCATCATGGCTTAGTATTTTAACCTAAGCCATATATTTCTTGTAGTCTGGCGAGGTCTCGTACCGAACAATCCTCATCGGAGGACCTGCTAAGCTCAAACGATGTGGAGAGCGGGATGACCCCGAAGGACCCTTCCTCGAAGTAGGTGCCAAACACCGAGGCCTCGTCCCAAAAGGACCCTGGCCAAGGAGGAAAGGAAAAAATCGTGAAGGCGGCGCCTGGAGGCCGAACCGCAGCCAATTCCGCCGGAGAGGGCATGCCTGTTCCGCTGGCGACCTTTGTCCATCCAGAAGTGTCAGATGCTTTGTTGGTGGCGCTACGAGATTCCTCCATCGTTGATGAGCACCGTTCCCTGATGAGCGCGGTGATTGAGAAAATTCAGTCGACCGAGAGTGTACTGAACGAAACCTGTATCAGTCTTATAAAAGGTTTTGAGGTATGTTTTATGAGTTATTGAAGAGTGTCATAGTATAGATAGTAGCCCCTGATACACTGTTTGGTGAAAGAAAGAACCAGACACGGGATCGAATTCATGATCTCAGGAAGACTCACTAAATGACATTGATTTCTCTCCAGTTTCAAGCAGATACCTATAGCGGCTGCTGCTTCTCATACTACAGAGATCGCTGGACTGAATCAAAGTATGGAGCGGGCTAGAGAAGAAATTGTCCGATTGGAAATGCAGTTGAGGAATAAACAAGGTATGCACCAGTATTATGTGCATTTATTGTGAAATAAATGTTCAGTATGAAATAAGCCGCATAATATGTGCTAGGAGTTATGACCGAAGTCGAGTCCCTCAAAAGGGCCGTTGCCGAGGCCGAGAAAAAGGCGGCCACAGAGCGGGCTCTTCATGAGAAACATGAAGCCAGAGTTATTAAAGCTGAGCAAGAGCTGCAAGAGGCCGTAAGTAAATGTGAGGCCTTGGAGCAGAGTTTAACGGAGAAAGAGTCCGAACTCACCAAGGCGCGCCAAGCCACAAGCGACGCACAGGGGGAAACCCAAAGCGCGCTGCAGGGGATCCAAGAGGCGAGGAAGATCGCGGTGGGTAAGCTTTTCCCATGTAAACAAAATATTTGAAGGGAAAACTATGTTTCTGATTGTGAATCCGGACTTCTCAGGTGTATTTGCCAAGCTACCGCACAGTATTTTAGATGCCGTGCACTTCTACCGAGCCGAAGGAAGGAATACAGCCGATAATCTTTTTTGGCCTCAGTATTTGGCACTGAAATATCCGGTGCCTTTTGCCGATCAACTAAAACAGCTGATCGAACTGCATAAGGCGGCGGAACTAGCCATGAAAGATGTGGTTATCCGGCTATGGCCTGCCGAACCAATTTCAAGCAGCTACTTCGGGCTCATAAGGTGGCTTATAAGCGCTTGCCCTCGACTTGACGCCATCAAGCAGTCTGTCTGTATAGAAGGAGCGCGAATGGCCTTCACCCTTGCAAAGGTGCACTGGGGGAAGATGGATGCCGAAAATCTAGTGACCGAAGGACCGCCAGAGGGTAAGGAGCATCGCAAGCCCGAATCATATTATAAGAGTGTCCTGAAAGGATCCTACCTTGCGGCGGAGCTATGTACCAAGGCCATTATATTTCCCTGAATGCAGATCATGTTGTCCATTGTAATGTTTAAACAAGGTCGTTGATATGTCTCATGTTATATAAAAGTTTACCCTCCTGTGCGGCCGTTTGTATATTAAGGCTGAGAGTTGGCCAGTCGTCGGCTTCTGCCCCCACGTAAGTAGTACGAGGGTGTTCGGGATAAACATGAGCACTCTTTATCCCAGTTTTGGGTCCTCCAAGGGAGGTGCTCAGCACAATGAACCAGGCAATCGGACTATAGGGATTTATCGCTCTCACTTAGCCATAGGAGCCTTAGTATGGTCGGCGCAGCCCCTTGTGTTTGGAAGACCGTACTAGGGGCTCTATAAGCGCCTGATCGGAGAAAAAGCCGATCCATCACACGCTGCATTGGTTATGGCATTATGCGGGAGAAATCCTTAAAGATTTTGTGACCGCTCGAACATTTGACCAGCTCTCGCCGTATCATGACAGTCAGTTTTCGGCTTTCTCTACTGAGGTGCTCATCCGGAAGAACCGGGACACAATCGCAGTAGTTCTCCCAGTGCTACCTTAGCCGATATAGCGGAACATAAGGTACCAAAACATGGGAGCCGGGCAAACCCAACTATTGACCCAAGACATGATTCGGAGCTGATGCATATAATGTTATAAGTTCGGGGTGCCGAACTTCCACGAAGGTGTTCGGGCTTTTATTGCCGTGTTACGGGGAAAACGAAGCCCCTGGCATATTTAAGGCATATCGCTATGTACGGATGTTGTTTGAAGAAGTGATTTCGATAAGAAATAATCAGCGGCAAAACATCATATAAATCCACATGTTGTATTTGAATATACGTCTATGTGTATGGGTACAAGTAATGTGATAAACAAAAAGGAGTTGTGATAGCAGAACCTGCTGTGACCTAGGAGTTGTGATAGCAGAACATGTTTCCTTCCAAGCCAAGGAAAGTCCCATCCGGACAAGGGACGAAGTCTTCAATCTTGTATCTTCATAGTCCAACAGTCCGACTAAAGGATATAGCCCGGCTGTCCGAAGACCCCCTAATCCAGGATTCCCTCACCAGGCAATGATCATTACATAGGCATGACGTCCAAGATTAGTAGACCTACTCCTTCCTGCATCTACTACTATTACTGCACACATCGATCGCTACCTAGCATGCATCTAGTGTATTAAGTTCATGGAGAAACCGAGTAATGCATTAAGAACGGTGACATGATGTAGACGAGATCCGTTTATCTATGGCGGTATATATAGGTCCCATATTTTTATCCTTAGTAGCAACGATACATGCGTGTCGGTTCCCTTTCTGTCACTTGGATCAAGCACCGTAAGATCGAACCCACTACCGGGCACCTCTTCCTATTGCAAGATAAATAGATCAAGTTAGCCAAACAAAACCTGTCGTGGATTTGTCACGGCAGATGTCCTAGTGTGAGGACTTAGTCGTGAGGCCAACACATCTTTGTAATAGATTGAGAGAGGTTGAGCGGAATCGAGAGACGCAACACAAGACAAAGAATTAGACAGCTTCAGGCCCCAGGAAACATCATCTGGTAATAGCCCTACATGTTGTTTGTGGCTAGATCTCATTATGCTCATGAGAGAGTCACCGTATAAGCCAACTCCCCCTTTGTGTCTAGCCCTAGAGACTGTTTCTTGTCCCTCTTGGGGTGCCCTACCCCTCCTTATATATGTTGAAGGGGCGGGTTACATGATTAGTCCTAGTAGGATTAGGATTACTATATTACAAGTGGAGTCCTAGTCTTGTTTCCTTTTTAGGAGAATATTCTTTATGCCTTTCCTATTAAGCCGGCCCACCATCACATGAATCGGCCTTCTGGGCCTTGGGCCTTGTCATCCATCTGACATGTCGTTGGGGTCATCAGTAAGTCACCAAATACTCGTCGGGTCTCTGTGAGCCATCACACCAGTGAACTGCCATACACGTGTGTCGTCAATCCTCTGGCGGTTACCAATGAAATATCAACTCCGACCGGGTCATATATCCGACCGGGTCATACCGCGGGGTATTTCCCCGACATTAGCCCCCAGTTTAATTTGGATTTATCCGTGTTAAACTGATCTGCAATATAAACACAAGAGAAAATTTGACAGGTTGTGATCCGGGTTAAATATTCTTGTAAGCCGGCACCTGATCATCCTTAAGTCCTTGTCATTTCCTCCTTCTAGAAAATACGGGTCAATAGGCCGGCTTCATAATCAACTTGCTTGTAGAAGAAATATTGTAAATAAAGAATCCATTAGAGTCGGTCTTCAATGCTCTGACTTGACAAAAATATTGGTCTTCAAATATTCAACTGATATTCAGCCGGCTTGAAGATATAAAACTTGCCGATTTATGATTGCCAAAATTGTTGGGTTATAAACAAATGATGCCGGGTCATGTAATTGTTGCTGATGCCGGATTAATCTTATGATGACACCGGGTCATAAACTTCGCAGATTTCTTCGATAATAATATAGTACATGATTTTCTCAAAACTGAGAATTTGAAGTTATTCCTCCCTTATATGCATATCACCTGTAGCCCCAAATGCCGGGTTCTCATGCTTCCAGCAACCGGGGACTTATAATTGCCTTATGCTCATAAACATTTCAACCAGTGTATCCCCCTAGGGCCGGGTCATTATGTAATAATGAGCAGGGACTTTATAAATATGATCATGTAAACTTCAACAGCTACGTGTAGCCCCCAAGGGCCGGCTTAGTAAGATATTACTGAGTTGGGACTTTGTATATTCTTCATTGATAATAACATCATATGATGTAATCTCCACCATGGGCTTAAACCCACGTCCACAAGGTTAAGAGCTTTGTACTCTACCAACTTAGTAGTGGATCTTTCAATATAATGGACTGAGGCTTGTGTACCTTGAATTTTTGACAGGAGCAATTGGTAGCCCCCAAGGGCCGGCTCATTACAATGGGATGAGTCGGGTCTTCAATAAGTTGATCAAAAAATGACTTTACAAAACCCAAATATCAAAGAACAAATATGAGGCTATAAGAGATCATGCATAAAAGTGATCAAAGAAACTCAAATACTTTCATGGATATAAAAAGATAGATCTGATCATAAACTCAAAGTTCATCGATCCCAACAAACACACCGCAAAAGAGTTACATCATATGGATCTCCAAGAGACCATTGTATTGAGAATTCAGCGAGAGAGAGAGAGAGAGAGGAAGCTATCTAGCTACTAACTACGGACCCGAAGGTCCACAAAGTACTACTCACGCATCATCAGAGAGGCACCAATGGAAGTGGTGACCCCCTCCGTGATGGTGTCTAGATTGGATTCGGTGGTTCTGGACTCTGCAGCGGCTGGATGAATATTTCGCCGACTCTCCTAGCATTTTGGGAATATTGGGGTATTTATAGATCAAAGAGGCAGTCCTGGGGCACCCAAGGTGGGCACAACCCACCAGGGCGCGTCTGGGCCTCCTGGCGCGCCCTGGTGGGCTATCCACTCCTCGGGACTCCCCCCAGGTGCAACCAGGGCCCAACATCTTCCTTCTGGTCCACAAATAATCTCTGTAAAGTTTTGTGGCATTTGGACTGCGTTTGGTATTGATTTTCTGTGATGTAAAAAACATGGAAAAAAACAGCAACTGCCACTTGGCACTATGTCAATAAGTTAGTAGCAAAAAATGATATAAAATGACTATAAAATATTATGAAACATCCAAGATTGACAATAAAACAGCATGGAACAATAAAAAATTCTAGATACGTTGGAGACGTATCAGCATCCCCAAGCTTAACTCCTACTCGTCCTTGAGTAGGTAAGTGATAAAAACAGAATTTTTGATGTGGAGTGTTGTTCATCATGTCATATCATATTATTTTGTTTATAGCATGGACATTTGTACTTTTATATGATTCAAAGCAATAGCCTAGTTTTGACATAATAATTTAGATACTCAAGCATATCAACAAGCAACCATGTCTTTCAAAATATTAACGCTAAAATAAGTTAACCCTAGTCCATCATGCTCAAGCATTGATCCATTCATGAAACACACTCGAATATTAACTACACCCAATACTTAAGCATGATCATATTGCCTCCTAGTTGTTGCTTTTATATATAAGAGAAGATGGGGACTCAAAATAAAAATTGCATAAAGTAAAAGATAGGCCCTTCACAGAGGGAAGTGGGGATTTGTAGAGGTGCTAGAGCTGAAAGCAAAAAAATTGAGATAGAGTTCCCAATACTTTCCATGCATAGATATATCATAGGCGGTTCCCAAACAGAAAATAAAGTTTATTCCTTTTTCCACCATAATTTTCACTTTCCATGGCTAGCCGTATCCACGGTTGCCCTCCATACAACACTTTCCAAGGAATTTATTATTTGACAACATAAAGTAAATTCATTTGTTTTTGCATTTCGGGACTGGGCATCCCTAATACATTTTCCTTACTCTCGTGCAATGACAAATGAATAAACACTCATCTTGAGAATAACACATCTAGCTTGGAAAATAGTAGCCACCCCTCACCGCTCCGTGAGCGAAACAAACACACAAAAAGAAGTTTATTTTAGAAATTAGAGATGGCACATGAAAATTTGCTTAGAACCGCAAAATAATACCGCATATAGGTAGACATAGTGGACTCATGTGGCAAAACTTGTTTAAAGGATTTTGGATTCACAAGTAGAGGTCATACTTAGTGCAAAATGAAGGCTAGCAAAAGATTGGGAAGCAACCAACCAAGAAACGAATAATCTCATAAGCAAGCATTAAGCATAATTAACACCGAATAATGCACCACAAGTAGGATATAATTTTCATTGCATGATTATTGACTTTCAAGCATGCATAGGGAATCTCAAACCTTAACACCAATATTCTTACTAAAGCATAATTACTCATCAAGATGACTCACATATCACATCATCATATCTCAAAACTACTACTTAGAATCAAGTTTATTTTGTCAAATGATCTTCATGACAATTTTTTTCTTTATACTTCTTGCATATCTATCACTTTGGGACTAATTTTCATGTGTTGCTTTTCATAAGCTCAAACAAATATAGGTCAAGATCATGAGCATAACAAATTTTCTTTCTCTCAAAATAATTTAAGTGAAGCAAGAGAAAATTTCTTCAAAATTTTACTAACCCTCAAATAAATCTAAGTGAAGCAAGAGAGAATTTCATCAAAAATAACAAGCACACCATGCTCAAAAAGATATAAGTGAAGCAGTAGAGGAAGTCCATTGCTCAAAAAAATTTAAGTGAAGCATAGACAACAATTCTAACAAGTCAAGATATAATTTTGGCTCTCTCAAATAGGTGTGTCCAGAAAGGATTGATGACTTAAAAAAAACAAGCAAAGACACATATCATACAAGACGATCCAAGAATAACATATATCATGTGACGAATAAAAATATAGTCTCGAGTAAAATACCGATAGTTGTTGGAAGAAAGCGGGGATGCCACTCGGGGGCATCCCCAAGCTTAGTTGGTTGCTCATTCTTGGATAATAGCTTGGGATGCCTAGGCATCCCCAAGCTTAGGCTCTTCCATCCTTCCTTCATCCATCGTAATATAACCCAAAACTGGAAAACTTCAATCACACAACACTCAACGAAGCCTTCGTGAGATCCGTTAGTATAAGAATAATAAATCACTACTATAGGTGTTGTATTGAACCAATTCATATTTTGTTTTTGTATTATATCTTCTCTATTCCAACTTTTCTATGGCAAAAACTCATCAAAGAAAACCATAGAGCCATCAAGCACACAACACAAAGAAAATAGAATCTGTCAAAACAGAACGGTCTGTATAAATCTTACTATTTCGAATACTTCTGTAACTTAAAAAACTCTGAAAAATTAGGAAGACCTGAGAAATTTGTATATTGATCTACTGCAATTGTAATAGGTATTTTATCACTCTTTGGTAAAAATGAAAATTAATTTGGTGAGCGTAAAAGTTTCTGTTTTTTCAGCAAAATCAAACAACTATTGCCTAAGAAGATCCTAAAGGCTTTACTTGTCACAAACACTAATTAAAACACAAAAAACACAATCATAATAGTATCATAATTATGCTAACACTCAAAAATAGGAAGCAAAAATAAAAAATAAAATTTATTCATTGGGTTGCCTCCAACAAGCGCTATAGTTTTACGCCTTTAGCTAGGCATAAGGCAAGGTTCTATGTTTTGTCATCTTTGTCCAACTCTTCAATCAAACACTTAGAATCCTTCAAAGATTTAACATAAAGACTTTCAATAGCAATACTTCTAGGAGTTAATTTAAAGATTTCATTCTTGCAAAAAGGATCTCTTATCACTTCAACAAAATCAGGGTGGATACTAATCATCTTAAGATCTCCTTTATTGCTATCACTAGAAGTTACACCCTTGTTTCTGGATCTCCTACACTTTACGGGAGTTTCCTCAATAATTTTAGTGGTAGTAAAAGCCGTGCTTAGATTACTAAAGATTTCTTCCAATTTATCGATCTGAGATGGACTTTCTTCTATTCTTTCATGGATTAAGGTACCCCTCGCTTTTAACAACTTAAAAATATCGCCTGCTTTTGACCCAAGATTAGTAGCAAAATTATGCATCTTTTTATGTATAATTTCCATATGATCTTCAGTGAGTATTTTCCTGTCGATAGCATCTAGTATTTCCATAACATGCACAAAAGTCAAAATTGTTTCATTAACCATAAGAGGTGGTGAGCCCACTAAATTTCCCATAGCATTAAGAGCATCAAAAGGGGGACTCATTAGGAAATTTCCACCGGTAATTGTATCAAGGATGAATCTATACCAAGTGGTGATGCCAACATAAAAACAATGCAGAAGCACAATGGTAGATTGCTTACAGATAGATCTATTATGAGCATTGCAAATTCTATACCGAGCATCTTCTAAACTTTCTCCTCCGCTTTGTTTAAAGTTGAGAACCTCGTTTTCGGGAGTGCAAGCAATAGAGGAGGAATTATCCATAATGGCAAACAAGATCTCACACACAAAAACAGTTCCGGCAAGGGCGAACGGAAAAAGAGAGGCTAATAGAATGGCAATTTTTTGTGCAGTGGGGGCGAGGAAAACGAGAGGTAAATGGTGAACAATGTAAATTGAATGGAGGTGAGATTTGCGATTAGGATCCTGGTTATGTTGAAGATCTTCCCAGGCAACGGCGCTAGAAACTCCTTTTGATGTCGCTGGAAGCTATGTCAGTATTTCCCCAAAGAGGAAGGGATGATGCAGCATAGCGGCGGTAGGTATTTTCCTCAGATATGAAACCAAGGTTATCGAACCAGTAGGAAAGCCAAGCAACACAACGTAAACAGCCCCTGCACACAGATAACAAATCCTCGCAACCCGACGTGTTAAAGGGGTTGTCAATCCCTTTCGGGTAATGGCGCCTCAAACCATGCGTGGACGGGAGAAAGTTGTGAATAGATTGAATAAATAGATCACAAATAAAATAAAGTGCAGAAAAGTATTTTGTATTTTTGGTTTAATAGATCTGAAAATAAAGGCAAATAAAAGATAGATCACAAAGGCCAATATATGAGAAAGAAGACCCGGGGCCCTAGGTTTCACTACTGGCTTCTCTCGAGAAAAATAGCAAACAGTGGGTAAAAAATTACTGTTGGGAAATTGATAGAACCTCAAATAATTATGACGATATCCATGCAATGATCATTACATAGGCATCATGTCCAAGAGTACTAGACCGACTCCTGCCTGCATCTACTACTATTACTCCACACATCGACCCCTATCCAGCATGCATCTAGTGTATTAAGTTCATGGAAAAACAAAGTAATGCAATAAGAACGATGACATGTTTAGACAAGATCCGTTTATCTATGGCGGTAGATATATATCCCATCTTTTCATCCTTAGTAGCAACGATATATACGTGTCGATTCCCTTTTTGTCACTAGGATCAAGCACTGTAAGATCGAACTCACTACCGGGCACCTCTTCCCATTGCAAGATAAATAGATCAAATTGTCCAAACAAAACCCAAATATCGGAGAAGAAACACGAGGCTATAAGAGATCATGCATAAAAGATATCAGAGAAACTCAAATACTTTCATGGATATAAAAAGATAGATCTTATCATAAACTCAAAGTTCATCGATCCCAACAAACACACCGCAAAAGAGTTACATCATATGGATCTCCAAGAGACCGTTGTATTGAGAATTTAGTGAGAGAGAGAGAGAGAGAGGAAGACAGCTAGCTACTAACTATGGACCCGAAAGTCTACAAAGAACTACTCACGCATCATCGGAGAGGCACCAATGGAAGTGTTGAACCCCTCCGTGATGGTGTCTAGATTGGATCTGGTGGTTCTGGACTCTGCGGCGGCTGGATGAATATCTCGTCGACTCCCCTAGGGATTTGGAATATTGGGGTATTTATTGAGCAAAGAGGCGGTCCGGGGGGCACCCGAGGTGGGCACAAATTCTTTCATCAAGAAATTCTATTTGAGATTTAGCAACTTGTTCTAACTGAGTTAGAACCATAGAAGCAAGATTTCCAACACCTCTAACATCATTTGATATTCTAAATAACAAGACACTCAAATGAGCAATCATATCAGAATTGTATCTCAATTCTACCATAACATTTGCATTGAAGTGATCTTGTTTTCTAATATAATTTTCAAACTCATAAAGGCATTGACTAGGATGCATATTGTGAGGATTGTCATTATCATTGAATTTCATAAGAGAATTTACCTCTACCACCTTAGGTAGTGGTCCTATATCAAGCCCATGTATTTCCTCAATAGGAGGTAAATTTTTAACATCCTCAGCTTTACTACCCGTTTCCTTCATAGATTTCTTTGCCTCTTGCATATCTTTCGAACTGAAATATAATATACCCCTCTTCTTTGGAGTTGGTTTAGGCGGTGGTTCAGGAATAGTCCAACCATCATAATTTTTCAATATGTTATTCAATAAATCTTCAGCTTGACCAACAGTTTGTTCCCTGAAAACACAACCAACACAACTATCTAGGAAGTCCCTAGAAGCATCGCTTAGTCCATTATGGAAGATATCAAGTATTTTAGTTTTCTTAAGTGGAAGATCAGGCAAAGATTTAAGTAATTGGAAAAGCCTCCCCCAAGCTTGTGGGAGACTCTCTTCTTTGATTTGCACAAAGTTAAATATTTCCTGTAAGGCGGGTTCTTTCTTATGAGCAAGAAAATATTTTTCAGAGAAGTAATAAATCATATCCTGGGGACTACGCACACAACCAGGAGCAAGAGTATTGTACCAAGCTTTAGCATCAACCTTTAATGAGAACGGAAATAATTTGAGAATAAAGTAATAGCGAGTTTTCTCATCATGAGTAAAAAGGGTGGCTATATCATTCAACTTAGTGAGATGTGCCACAACAGTTTCGGTTTCATAACCATGGAAAGGATCAGATTCAACCAAAGTAATTAACTCTGGGTCAACAGATAATTCATAACCCTTATCATCAATAAAGATAGGTGAAGTAGCAAACTTAGGATCACATTTCATTCTAGCATTCAGAGATTTTTCTTTATACTTGCATAATAATTTCTCTAGGTCATCTCTATCTCTGCAAGCAAGAATATCTATAGTTGTTTCTTCACTCATAACATAACCTTCCGGTACCTTAGGTAGTTCATATCTAGGAAGACTAGTTGTAGTAGGTGTTTCTAGAGATTCAGTTTCAAGCTCATCATCAGATTCAACAACATCATGTCGTATAACTCTACCAATTTGTTTATCAAGAAATTCACCAAGTGGCACATCATCATTAAGCAAGGTACTATCATTATCATAAGCATTATCCATAGAAGAAGTAGCATCGTCAATAACTTGTGACATATCAGAATTAATAGCATGTGGTGGTGGTGCAAGTTCACTTATAACAGAAGGTGAATCTAAAGTAGAACTGGATGGCAGTTCCTTACCTGCCCTTGTCTTTGTGGGAAAAATCTTAGTCTTAGCATCCTTCAGATTCTTCATAGTGACAATATGATAATAATCCCAAGTGAATCGACAAATACAGCTATGCTCCCCAGCAACAGTGCCAGAAAAAGGTATTGATAACCCACAATTATAGGGGATTGCAATAGTTTTTGAGGGAAGAGTATTCAACCCGAATTTATAGATTTGACACGATGGGATCCAAAGAATATTTGAAGGTATTAGCAGCTGAGTTGTCAATTGAACCACACATGAATATTAATTATCTGCAACAAAGTGATTAGTAGCAAAGCAGTATGATAGTTTTGATAATAGTAGCAGCAGGAACGGTAATGGTAACAGTGAGAGCAGTAATTTGGTAGCAAGTGTAACAGTGATGATAGCAGCAGTAACTTAGCAAGAACAATATAGGATAAATTCGTAGGCATCGGATCGGTGACTTGTTGGATGATATTCATCATGAGACAGTTATAACCTAGGGCGATACGGCACTACCTCCATTTCATCGGTATAATGTACGCATGTATTCCGTAAATAGTCATATGTGCTTATGGAAAGAACTTGCATGACATCTTTTGTCCTACCCTCCCGTGGTAGCGGGGTCCATATTGGAAACTAAGGGATATTAAGGCCTCCTTTTAATAGAGAACCGGAACAAAGCATTAACACATAGTGAATACATGAACTCTTCAAACTACGGTCATCACCGGGTGTGGGCCCGGCTATTGTCACTCCGGGGTTGCCGGATCATAACACGTAGTAGGTGACTATAAATTGCAAGATCAGATCTAGAACATGGATATAATGGTGATAACATAAACGGTTCAGATCCGAAATCATGGCACCCTGGCCCAAAGTGACAAGCATTAAGCATGGCAAAGTCATAAAAAATCAATCTAAGAACATAATGGATACTAGGGATCAAGCCCTAACAAAACTAACTCGATTACATGATGAATCTCATCCAACTCCTCACTGACCAGCGAGCCTACGAAGGAAGAACTCACTCTCGGTGGGGAGCATCATGGAATTGGCGATGGGAAAGGGTTGGTGATGTCGAAGAACCAACACCCCACTCTCCGGAGCTCCAAACGGACTCCAGATCTGCCCTCCCAAGGAAGAACAGGGCTTGGCGGCGGTTCCCTCTCGTGGATCGTGATAATTCTTTATCCCTGATGTTGTTTCTAGAAAATAGGATTTTATAGCGTTGGTTTCAGGATCTGTGAGGCCACCAGGTGGGGACAACCCACCTGGGCGCGCCTGGTGAGGGGGGGGGGCGCCCTGGTGGGTTGTGCCCACCGAGGTGCCCCCCTTCAGTAGGTCTTGGCTCTAGAAATTCTTATATATTATATAAAAATTCCCCGCAAAGTTTCGTTCCATTCCGAGGACTTCTATTTCTCCACAAAAAACAACAACATGGTAGTTCTGCTAAAAACAATGTCTGTCCGGGGTTAGTTTCATTCAAATCATGCAAATTAGAGTCCAAAACAAGAGGGAAAGCGTTTGGAAAAGTATATACGTCAGAGAAATATCACGGCATCGTCACGGTGGTTGGAGACACGAAGGACGCGGTCTAGGCCCTCAAGCTCTCCTACAGGGCAACGGCGGCTTGACGCCATGGAGGCTCAGGAGGCCGTGGTTGCAACGAAAAAGCAGTTGTTCTCTCAGGACTGAGCCGAGACAAAGCAAGTGCCTATCGATAGCGGGGTCTTGGGCCCCATCTTCACCATAGGTGCCGACCTCCCCTCAGCCCAACAAAGACGTATTCGCATGGGAAGCATCTGAATTGGTTGGTATCACGAGGGAGGTGATCGAGCACCACTTGATGGTACGCCCCGGTGCGAAGCAAAAGGCACGGCGTCAGGCATAAGAAAAGAAAGCGTTCGTCGTCCAAGGGATTCGCGAGCTGCAAGAGGCCGGTGTGACACCCGGATTAGTTAGCAAACCCAGTGATCGTCCCCAAGAAAGGGGGAAGGAGCGCATGTGCATCGACTTCACGAGCCTCAACAAAACTTGCCGTCAGGACCCTTTCCTGCTCGCGTGCATCGACCAAATCATGGATTTCACTACCGAGTGTGATCTGCTGTGCTTTTTTGATGCTTTCTAAGGATATCATCAAATTAATATGGCAGTAGAGGACGTCGAGTAAACAACCTTCATCTCCCTCTGCGGCGTGCATTGCTTCACCTGCATGCCCTTCGGACTACAGAATGTTGGTGCGACCTTCCAGCGGCTAGTGCACATCGCACTTGGGCCACAACTGGGGAGAAATACACAGGCATACGTCAATGACAACATGGTTAAGACACGGGAGGCAAGTGATACGTCTCCAACATATCTATATTTGTTGATTGTTGCATGCTATTATATTATTCATCTTGGATGTTTTATAAACATCTATATGCTATTTTATATTATTTTTGGGACTAACCTATTAACCTGGAGCCCAGTGCCAGTTTCTATTTTTTTCCTTATTTTTGAGTTTTGCAGAAAAGGAATATCAAACAGAGTCCAAATGAGATGAAAATTTATGATGATTTTTGATGGACTAGAAGAAGCCCCCGAAGCACAAGAGTTGGTCCAAAAGTGTCCTGAATCAATGACAAGGTAGTATCCACCCTGATTTTGTTGAAGTGATAAGAGATCCTTTTTGCAAGAATGAAATCTTTAAATTAACTCCTAGAAGTATTGCTATTGAAAGTCTTTATGTTAAATCTTTGAAGGATTCTAAGTGTTTGATTGAAGAGTTGGACAAAGATGACAAAACATAGAACCTTGCCTTGTGCCTAGCTAAAGGCGTGAAACTATAGCGCTTGTTGGAGGCAACCCAATGAATAAAATTTATTTTTTATTTTTGCTTCCTAGTTTTGAGTGTTAGCATAATTATGATACTATTATGATTGTGTTTTTTGTGTTTTAATTAGTGTTTGTGCCAAGTAAAGCCTTTAGGATCTTCTTAGGCAATAGTTGTTTGATTTTGCTGAAAAAACAGAAACTTTTACGCTCACCAAATTAATTTTCATTTTTACCAGAGAGTGATAAAATACCTATTCCAATTGCAGTAGATCAATATACAAATTTCTCAGGTCTTCCTAATTTTTCAGAGTTTTTTGAGTTACAGAAGTATTCGAAATAGTAAGATTTATACAGACCGTTCTGTTTTGATAGATTCTATTTTCTTTGTGTTGTGTGCTTATTTTGATGGCTCTATGGTTTTCTTTGATGAGTTTTTGCCATAGAAAAGTTGGAATAGAGTAGATATAATACAAAAACAAAATATGAATTGGTTCGATACAACACCTATAGTAGTGATTTATTATTCTTATACTAACAGATCTCACGAAGGCTTCGTTGAGTGTTGTGTAATTGCAGCTTTCCAGTTTTGGGTTATATTACGATGGATGAAGGAAGGATGGAAGAGCCTAAGCTTGGGGATGCCCAGGCATCCCAAGCTATTATCCAAGAATGAGTAACCAACTAAGCTTGGGGATGCCCCCGAGTGGCTTCCCCGCTTTCTTCCAACAACTATCGGTATTTTACTCGAGACTATATTTTTATTCGTCACATGATATGTGTTTTTCTTGGATCGTCTTGTATGATATGTGTCTTTGCTTGTTTTATTTTTTGTTTTAAGTCATCAATCCTTTCTGGACACACCTATTTGAGAGAGCCGAAATTATATCTTGACTTGTTAGAATTGTTGTCTATGCTTCACTTAAATTTTTATGAGCAACGGACTTGCTCTACTGCTTCACTTATATCTTTTTGAGCACGGTGTGCTTGTTATTTTTGATGAAATTCTCTCTTGCTTCACTTAGATTTATTTGAGAGTTAGTAAAATTTTGAAGAAATTTTCTCTTGCTTCACTTAAATTATTTTTGAGATAAATAAAATTTGTTATGCTCATGATCTTGACTTATATTTGTTTGAGCTTATGAAAAGCAACACATGAAAATTAGTCCCAAAGTGATAGATATGCAAGAAGTATAAAGAAAAAAATTGTCATGAAGATCATTTGACAAAATAAACTTGATTCTAAGTAGTAGTTTTGAGATATGATGATGTGATATGTGAGTCATCTTGATGAGTAATTATGCTTTAGTAAGAATATTGGTGTTAAGGTTTGAGATTCCCTATGCATGCATGAATGTCAATAATCATGCAATGAAAATTATATCCTACTTGTGGTGCATTATTCGGTGTTAATTATGCTTAATGCTTACTTATGAGATTATTCGTTTCTTGGTTGGTCGCTTCACAATCTTTTGCTAGCCTTCATTTTGCACTAAGTATGACCTCTACTTGTGAATCCAAAATCCTTTAAACCAGTTTTGCCACATGAGTCCACTATGTCTACCTATATGCGGTATTATTTTGCCGCTCTAAGCAAATTTTCATGTGCCATATCTAATTTTCAAAATAAACTTCTTTTTTGTGTGTTTGTTTCGCTCATGGAGCGGTGAGGGGTGGCTACTATTTTCCAAGCTAGATGTGTTATTCTCAAGATGAGTGTTTATTCATTTTTCATTGCACGAGAGTAAGGAAAATGTATTAGGGATGCCCAGTCCCGAAATGCAAAAACAAATGAATTTACTTTATGTTGTCAAATAATAAATTCCTTGGAAAATGTTGGTATGGAGGGCAACCGTGGATACGGCTAGCAATGGAAAGTGAAAATTATGGTGGAAAAAGGAATAAACTTTATTTTCTGTTTGGGAACCGCCTATGATATATCTATGCATGGAAAGTATTGGGAACTCTAAGTCATTTTCATTGGTGGGATGAATACACCGCTCAAAATGTGTTTTATCTCAATTTTTTTGCTTTCAGCTCTAGCACCTCTACAAATCCCCACTTCCCTCTGTGAAGGGCCTATCTTTTACTTTATGCAATTTTTCTTTTGAGTCCCCATCTTCTCTTATATATAAAAGCACCAACTAGGAGGCAATATGATCATGCTTAAGTATTGGGTGTAGTTAATATTCGAGCGTGTTTCATGAATGGATCAATGTTTGAGCATGATGGGCTAGGGATAACTTATTTTAGCGTTAATATTTTGAAAGACATGGTTGCTTGTTGATATGCTTGAGTATCTAAATTATTATGTCAAAACTAGACTATTGCTTTGAATCATATAAAAGTACAAATGTCCATGCTATAAACAAAAGAATATGATATGACATGATGAACAGCACTCCACATCAAAAATTCTGTTTTTATCACTTACCTACTCAAGGACGAGTAGGAGTTAAGCTTGGGGATGCTGATACGTCTCCAACATATCTATAATTTTTTATTGTTCCATGCTGTTTTGTTGTCAATCTTGGATGTTTTACAATCATTTTATAGTCATTTTATATCATTTTTTGCTACTAACTTATTGACATAGTGCCAAGTGGCAGTTGCTGTTTTTTTTCCATGTTTTTTACATCACAGAAAATCAATATCAAACAGAGTCCAAATGCCACGAAACTTTACAGAGATTATTTGTGGACCACAAGGAAGATGTTGGGCCCTGTTTGCACCTGGGGGGAGTTCCGAGGAGAGGACAGCCCACCAGGGCGTGCCAGGAGGCCCAGGCGCCCCCTGGTGGGTTGTGTCCACCTCGGGTGCCCCAGGACCGCCTCTTTGATCTATAAATACAAAAGTCGACGAAATATTCATCCAGCCACCGCAGAGTCCAGAACCACCAGATCCAATCTAGACACCATCACGGAGGGGGTCACCACTTCCATTGGTGCCTCTCTGATGATGCGTGAGTAGTACTTTGTGGACCTTCGGGTCCGTAGTTAGTAGCTAGATAGCTTCCTCTCTCGCTCTCTCTCTCTCTCTCGTTGAATTCTCAATACAATGGTCTCTCGGAGATCCATATGATGTAACTCTTTTGCGATGTGTTTGTTGGGATCGATGAACTTTGAGTTTATGATCAGATCTATCTTTTTATATCCATGAAAGTATTTGAGTTTCTTTGATCTCTTTTATGCATGATCTCTTATAGCCTCATATTTGTTCTTTGATATTTGGGTTTTGTAAAGTCATTTTTTGATCAACTTATTGAAGACCCGACTCATCCCATTGTAATGAGCCGGCCCTTGGGGGCTACCAATTGCTCCTGTCAAAAATTCAAGGTACACAAGCCTCAGTCCATTATATTGAAAGATCCACTACTCAATTGGTAGAGTACCAATCTATTAACCTTGTGGACGTGGGTTCAAGCCCCATGGTGGAGATTACATCATATGATGTTATTATCAATGAAGAATATACAAAGTCCCGGCTCTTAACCTTGTCGCTGCCTTGTGGACCCCCCTGACGTGAATCTGACGCAAAAATTCCTGTAAATCCTGAAACCTCCAGAAATAAACTTAGATCGGGTGTTCCGCCGCGGCAAGCCTCTATTGCCATGAAAAACCAATCGGGAGCTCTTTCTGGCACCCTGCCGGAGGGGGAAACCATCGCCGGAGGCCATCTTCATCATCCCGGCGCTCACCATGACGATGAGGGAGTAATTAACCCTCAGGGCTGAGGGTATATAAGTATGAGTAGCTATGTTTTGATCTCTCTCTCGTGTTCTTGATTTGGCACGATCCTGATGTACCGTGAGCTTTGTTACTATAGTTGAATCATATGGTGTTTCTCCCCCTCTACCTTCTTGTGATGAATAGAGTTTTACCTATGAGGTTTCACTATTATCGAAATGAATACTATTATGGATTTCAGACCACTTGATGTATGTCTTGCGTGGGATACTTGTGGTGACAATGGAGCGTTCTACTGATTCACTTGATGTACGTTTTGTCACTCAATGCATGAATTCCCGAGGTGACATTGGGGTAATCTATGCATAGGGGTTGATGCACCTTTGCATCCTTGTTTCTCTGGTATGAATCTTGGGGCACTCTTTGAGGTTCTTTGTGTTGGATTGAATATTATGAATCTGAAGTTTTTTGATGCATATCGTATAATTGACCCACGGATACTTGTGGTGACATTGGAGTATCTAGGTGACATTAGGGTTGATTGATGTGTGTCCTATGGTGTTATTTTACTATGAACTCTAGGGCTATTTGTGACACTTATAGGAATAGCCCAATGGATTGATCGGAAAGAATAACTTTGATGTGGTTTCGTACCCTACAAGAAATTTCATCTTATGTTCTCCACGATAGGAACTTTGGAGTGACTTTTTTCACACATTGAGGGTTTACCTTATGATTTAATTATGTTATCATTGTTGAGAGAACTTGCACTAGTGAAAGTATGAACCCTAGGCCTTGTTTCCAAGCATTGCAATGCCGTTTTTGCTCACTTTTGTTACTAGTTACCTTGCTGTTTTATATTTTCATATTACAAAACCTATATCTACCATCCATATTACACTTGTATCACCATCTCTTCGCTGAACTAGTTCACCTATACAATTTACCATTGTATTGGGTGTGTTGGGACACAAGAGACTCTTTGTTACTTGCTTGCAGGGTTGTTTGAGAGAGACCATCTTCATCCTACGCCTCCCACGGATTGATACTGTCCTACAAAACTCTGCTCTTGGAGGCCCAACACAAGTCTAGAAGAAGAAGGTTACGTAGTAGACATCAAGCTCTTTTCTGGTGTCATTGTTGGCGAGGTTAGTGCTGGAAGGTATATCTTTAGATCATGCAATTGCATATCTTGTTTTATCACTAGTTCAGTCTATAAAATGAAACTAAAAAATGGAATTGAGGTTGCCTCACATGCTTCATCTTTTTAATGAATTTCGTGAAAATGATGGAAAGGGAACTTGTGCTCAAGTGTTAGAAGAAGACGTCTATAGAATGTTTGGCACTAAATTTTTGAATGATGAGCATGATTGCTATGTTATTAGTATGAATTCTTTGAATATCCATGATGCTAATGATATTCAAAGCCACAATCTTGGGGATTCTATGTTTGATGAAGATGATATTTTTTGTCCCCCAAGTTTTGATGAGAAAATTTATTATGATGATATCATGCCTTCTATTTATGATGATTATATTGATAAATGTAGATTTGGAAGAGTGTCAACTCTAGGTAATAATGATCCCACTATTTTGGAGGGTGTTGAATCTTTTCACAATATTGATGAAAGTGGATTTGGAGAGGTCATGACTTTATTTTGTGATGAATACATTATTTCAGAAGAGGTTCCAATTGATGATGAGAACAAAGTTGCTATATATGATTATTATAGTGATGACATATATGCTATAAATAATAATGATAACCATGAAACTTATCATCATGATTTTAATTTTCAATTGGATTATGCCTCACATGATAGTTATGTTGTTGAGTTTGCTCCCACTATTGCGAATGAGAAGAATTTTCCCTGTGTGGAGAGTAGTGAAATTTCTATGCTTGTGCATCATGAAAATAATGCTTTATGTGATGGTTATAATGTTGAATTAATTCATGATGCTACTGAAAGTTATTATGAGGGAGTAATATATGCTTGTAGGAGTTGCAATAATATCAAGTTTCCTCTCAATGTGTTTAAAGTTTTGAAGTCATGCTTGTTCTGCCTTCCTATGCTAGTTGATTCTTGTTCCCATAAATTGTTTGCTCACAGAATCCCTATGCATAGGAAGTGGGTTAGACTTAAATGTGTTAGTCATATGCTTCATGATGCTCCCGTTATGTTTCAACTCTTATCCTTTATGTGAGCATCATTGACATCATCATGCCTAGCTAAAAAAGGCATTCATGAAAAGCGCTTGTTGGGAGACATCATCATGCCTAGCTAAAAAGGCATTCATGAAAAGCGCTTGTTGGGAGACAACCCATGATTATGCTACTATACCAATCATGTTTGCTTTTTCTTCAATAAAGTGCCAAGTAAGACCTTTGGGATGGTCTATGGTGATAGTTAATTTGATCTTGCTAAAAAACAAAAAACTTTTGCATCAAGTAAAATAATTTTGAAAAATCACAGAAGCGTGCTTTTGATCTGAATTTTGTACAAAAGATTGATATACAAATTTCCCAGGTTTTTCGAATTTTTCAGAATTTTTGGAGTTACAGAAGTGTGGAAAGTTTCCAGATTACTACAGACTCTGTTTTTGACAGATTCTATTTTCGACGTGTTGTTCTCTTATTTTGATGAATCTATGAGTAGTATCGGAGGGTATGAACCATGGAGAAGTTGGAATACAATAGATATTACCCCAATTTAAATAAAGAATGTGCTCATAATAGTACCATTAGTGGTGATTTAATTTCTTATACTAACGGATCTCATGAGATTTTCTGCTGAGTTTGTGTTGTGAAGTTTTCATGTTTTGGGTAAGGATTTGATGGACTATGGAATAAGGAGTGGCAACAGCCTAAGCTCGGGGATGCCCATGGTTCCCCAAGGTAATATTCAAGGACAATCAAGAGACTAAGCTTGGGGATGGCCCAAAAGGCATCTCCTCTTTCGTCTTTGTCTATCGGTAAATTTGCTCGAGGCTATATTTTTATTCACCACATGATATGTGTTTTGCTTGGAGAGTCTTGTATGATATGAGTCTTTGCTTTTTAGTTTGCCACAATCAACCCTGCTTTACACACCTTTTGAGAGGGACACGCATGAATTGTAATTTATTAGAATACTCTATGTGCTTCATATATATCTTTTGAGCTAGGCAATTTTGCTCTAGTGCTTCACCTATATCTTTTTAGAGCACGGTGGTGGTTTTATTTCATAGAAATTGTTGAACTATCATGCTTCACTTATATTATTTTGAGAGTCTTTTCAAATAGCATGGTAATTTGCTTTGGTTATGAATTTAGTCCTAATATGATAGTCATCCAAGAGGGATATAATAAAAACCTTCATATAAAGTGCATTGAATACTATGAAAAATTTGATTCCTTATGATTGTTTTGAGATGTGAGGATGGTGATATTAGAGTCATGCCAGTGAGTAATTGTTGATTGTAGAAATACTTATGTTAAAGTTTCTGATTCCCGTGGCATGCACGTATGTTGAACCGTTATGTGATGAACCCGGAGCATGATTTATTTATTGATTGTCTTCCTTATGAGTGGCGGTCGGGGGCGAGCGATCATCTTTTCCTACCAATATATCCCCCTAGGAGCATGCGTGTACTACTTTATTTCGGCGACTAATATATTTTTTGCAATAAGTATGTGAGTTCGTTATGACTAATGTTGAGTCCAAGGATTATATGCACTCTCACCCTTCCACCATTGCTAGCCTCTCTAGTACCGCACAACTTTTGCCAGTGCCATGCACCCACCTATTACCTTGCTCAAAACAGCCACCATACCTACCTATTATGGCATTTCCATAGCCATTCCGAGATATTTTTTCATGCCAATTCCACCTTTCCGTTTATTATGACATGTTTCATCTTTGTCATATTGCTTTGCATGATCATGTAGTTGACATCGTATTTGTGGCAAAACCACCTTTCATCATTTTTTATACATGTCACTCTTGATTCATTGCACATCCTGGTACACCGCCGGAGGCATTCATATAGAGTCATATTTTGTTCTAAGTATCGAGTTGTAATTCATGAGTTGTAAGTAAATAAAAGTGTGATGATCATTATTATTAGAGCATTGTCCCATGTGAGGAAAGGTTGATGGAGACTATGATTCCCCCACAAGTCGGGATGAGCCTCCGGACGAAAAAAGGCAAAAAAAGAGGCCAATGAAGCCCACATAAAAAATGAGAAAAAAGAGAGAAGGGGCAATGTTACTAACCTTTTTCCACACCTATGCTTCAAAGTAGCACCAAGATCTTCATGATAGAGAGTCCCCTATGCCGTCACATTCATATACTAGTGGGAATTTTTCATTATAGAATTTTTCTTGTATATTCCAACGATGGGCTTCCTCAAATTGCTCTAGGTCTTTGTGAGAAAGTAAGTTGGATGCACACCCACTTAGTTTCTTTTTGAGCTTTCATACACTTATAGCTCTAGTGCATCTGTTGCATGGCAATCCGTACTCACTCACATTGATATCTATTGATGGGCATTTCCATGGCCCGTTGATATGCATAGTTGATGTGAGACTATTTCCTTCTTTTTGTCTTCTCCACAACCACCATGTTCTATTCCACCTATAGTGCAATGTCCATGGCTCAAGCTCATGTATTGCGTGAAAGTTGAAAAGGTTTGAGAACATCAAAAGTATGAAACAATTGCTTGGCTTATCATCAGGGTTGTGCATGATTTGAATACCTTATGTGATGAAGATGGAGCATAGCCAGACTATATGATTTTGTAGGGATAACTTTCTTTGGCCATGTTATTTTGAGAAGACATGATTGCATTATTAGTACGCTTGAAGTATTATTGTTTTAATGTCAATATTAATATTTTATTTGAATCTTATGGATCTGAATATTCATGCCACAATAAAGAAAATTACATGGATAAATATGTAGGTAGCATTCCACATCAAAAATTCAGCTTTTTTATCATTTACCTACTCGAGGATGAGCATGAATTAAGCTTGGTGATGCTTGATACGTCTCCAATGTATATATAATTTTTGATTGTTCCATGCTATTATATTATTCATCTTGCATGTTTTATATGCATTTATATGCTATTTTATATTATTTTTCAGACTAACTATTAACTTAGAGCCTAGTGCGACTTTTTGTTTTTTCCTTGTTTTTGAGTTTTGCAGAAAAGGAATATCAAACAGAGTCCAACTGAGATGAAAATTTATGGTGATTTTCAATTAACCAGAAGAAGCACAAGAGTTGGGCCAGAAGAGTCCCGAGTCAACGACAATGGTGGAGGGCGTGCCCCTACCTTGTTGTTGCCTCGTGGACCCCCCTGACATGAAACCGACGCCAAAATTTCCTATAAATCCTGAAACCTCCAGAAATAAACCTAGATAGGGACTTCCGCCACCGCAAGCCTCTGTAGCCATGAAAAAACAATCGGGAGCCTGTTCTGGAACCCTGCCGGAGGGGGAAACCATCACCGGAGGCCATCTTCATCATCCCGACGCTCTCCATGATGAGCATGGAGTAGTTCACCCTCAGGGCTGAGGGTATGTACTAGTAGCTATGTGTTTGATCTCTCTCTCTCTCTCTCTTGTGTTATTGATTTTGCAGGATCTTGATGTACCGCGAGCTTTGTTACTATAGTTGAATGATATGGTCTTTATCTGCCTCTACCTCGTTGTGATGAATTGAGTTTTTACCTTTGATGTTTCACTATTATCGGATTGAATACTATTATGGATTTGAGAACAGTAGATGTATGTCTTGCATAGGATACCCGTGGTGACAATGGGGTGTTCTATTAATTCACTTGATGTATGTTTTGGCACTCAACTCGTGGATTCCCGAGGTAACATTGGGGTAATCTATGCATAGGGGTTGATGCACATTTTCGTCGATGTTTCTCCGGTAGGAATCTTGGGGCACTCTTTGAGGTACTTTGTGTTGGATTGAATATTATGATTCTGAAGTTGTTTGATGCATATCATATAATTGACCCACGGATACTGGTGGTGACATTAGGGTTGATTGATGTGTGTCATATGGTGTTATTTTACTACGAACTCTAGGGCTATTTGTGACACTTATAGGAATAGCCCAATGGATTGATCGGAAAGAATAACTTTGAGGTGGTTTCGTACCCTACAAGCAATTTCATCTTATGTTCTCCGTGATAGGAACTTTGGAGTGACTTTTGTCGCACATTGAGGGATGAGAGAAGTCCACATTTCAACCCTCAACTATCCACATGGTTTGTTTTTCAACCTCGATCTTTGAAACTAGTCGAATTTAACCCTCAACTTGTCACATAGTTCAAATAACAACCCTTGACTCAGTTTTGGGCTGGTCAAGAGGTTTTGACCAAGTCAAAGCTGACTAGGAAGCCTAGTCAGCATGCCATGTAGACATCCATCCCAATCTTATCCCCCTTCTCTCTCTATTTTGTTCAAACCCCCGACCTAGTCCACCCCATCGCCGCCTGATTCACAAGGAACGCCACTGCCCGCGGCCACCACCTCTATCGCCGATGACTGGAGATTGGCGATGTTGCCACAACATTGCCAAGTTCCTTCTTCCCTCCCTCTCTTCCCCTTACGTTGCAGCAGCAGTCAGGACTTCCACTTGCCGTACTTGCTTTGCTTAGCACCCCTGTCGTCATCAAGCTTCTACCGTTCTTCCCCGCTAGCACCTAGAGCCACCTATCGCCGACCTGGGGAGCGATGCCGGACAGGGGCTGGGTCGATGCATGGGACGTCGGGCCTCGTGATGCGGTGACATACAGACTAGAGCAGCAGCAACTTAGGTCCTCATGGCCGACGTGCACTGGGCCTAGGTGCTAGTGGCCGAGAAGAGAAATTACGGCGGCAGCGACAATCCTTGGGATGACGTGCGTGGCGCTGCTGGGGACCGCGTTGTTAGTTCGGGGTATATTTCAACCGGTTTTGAAGTTTGGGGTTGAATTCTAAACTGACTGGTTAGTTCAGGGTTGTAATGTGCACTTTCCTCTTAAGGGATTGCCATATGATTTAATTATGTTATCATTCTTGAGAGAATTTACACTAGTGAAAGTATGAAGCCTAGGCCTTGTTTCCAAGCATTGCAATACCGTTTTTGCTGACTTTTGTTACTAGTTACCTTGTTGTTTATACATTTTCAGATTGCGAAACCTATATCTAGCATCCATATTACACTTGTATCACCATCTCTTCGTTGAACTAGTGCACCTATACAATTTACCATTGTATTGGGTGTGTTGGGGACACAAGAGACTCTTTGTTATTTGGTTGCATGGTTTTTTTGACAGACCATTTTCATCCTACGCCTCCCACGGATTGATGAACCTTAGGGCATCCACTTGATGGAAACTTGCTACTGTCCTACAAAACTCTGCGCTTGGAGGCCCAACACGAGTCTACAAGAAGAAGGTTGCATAGTAGAACCTTGCCAAATTAGAATAGGCACCTTACTGGCTGAACAGGATAGGGCATCTGCCTTTGACTCGTGGAGCTCAAAATAGTCATTAGGATCGTATTCTGAATATGAATCTATAGGTCGGGAGCATGTGGGTTTCATTGCATCCACAATGGACCTCCATCCCTTGATGCCATGTTTGTTACCCATTGAACTGTTCCGCAATATTCGTCCGATGTGTGCATTCTTATATTCATTGTAATTACGTACAATATATGTAATGCATGAAAACACAAATAGTAGTGAGATTATCTTTGTAATGCAGACGATATTGTAATATAATAGAGGCTCCCTGTAAACACTTGCATGCTATCACTGGATTCTGATGAGAGAGCCCATGTGTGTTGTAATATGGTGAGTAGATTAATATAATCTGGCACAACTACACAAAAAATAGGCTCCCTGTCATCGATCTTTTGGGCAATGACGACAACACGGACAACGGCATGGGAATCGATCTCTAGGGCAATGTCCATAGGATGGACCGTGACACTAGAATCGATCTCTGGGGTGATGTCCATAGGATGGACAGCGGCATCGGAATCGATCTCCGGGGCGATGTTGATAGGACGGACCGCGACATCGAAAACGATCTCTGGGGCGTTGTCCAAAGTACATGCCGCGACATCGGAATCATTAAGGACATCCACCGGCACCTGCACAAACCTAACATATTAGAAAGCACGTTGCAAATAATAAAAAACCACAACTATGGTAAGCCATTATTTTTTACCTTGTGCAGCTCACCGGGGGATCCCATCCCTCCCGGGGCCATCTCCTCGACCTCGATGGGGGCCATCACCTTGCCAGGGGAATACTGCTTCTCAATGGCGACTATCTCCTAAAACTCGACCTTGAGCCTCGCATAGATGGCCATTAGAGTTTCTGGGGTACCCACGGTGGGGCCTTTGCTGTTCTTCCAGCTTTCTTTGAGGAGTTCATCCTCCAACATCGTCAACTCTTTGGACAGTGCTTGTTTCTTGGAGTTTTTCATCTCCATGGTTTGGCCCACCAACATGTCCAACTCATTGGTCGGTGTTCTCTTCCTGGAGATCGCTGTCTCTAGTGGGTTGTTTGCCAGCAACTCTTTGCCTAGTGCTCCAGCATCCATCAATGAACTGACAAACAAAAAGCAATTGAAAGGAAACCACAATCGCAATGAAAACGGGAAAAGAATGGGTTGTGAGAATCGGTCGGTGCTTCGCAAAAAAGAAGATTCTTGGAATGAAAATATAGTAGCATCACTGATTCGCCCACCTTTAATTCATCGGTACAGAAGAAAAATGGTAGAAGTGAGTAGCCTGGAGTGAGGTTTTCTCTACTATCTACTCTTATAAAAAGCAGAGTTGGTGATGATATTGTGCCTACCATCCCGCACTATGGGTCGTCCGATCTATATCTAACGGATTGGAAGGAAACTATGACAATTTACCCACACTCCTCTGCACATTTGCAGATAAGGACATCCCTCGTTCATCCTTTTCTCCAACTAGATATTGATGTTTCGTGCAACGCACGGGCATCTTGCTAGTTCTTCAAGAAAGGGGAGAAAGGGCTTCAACGAGCGTTCAAGTGAAATGATGGTTGCTTCGTCCAGTCCAACTTCGAGGCCACTTTACCACTTCTGGTAAAAGGTGTGAGTTTTGTGATATGACGGGTCATGATGGCCACACCGAGGTGACTGGTGAGTCTCGACTATAGCACCACATTGTGATTTGGTGGATGGCACGCGGGCCTGGATGCTTTTGATGTCCCGCATGTAGATAGAGCGGCTAGTCATATACGTACTCAATATTGTGTACCACGACCAAGGCAGAGAGGAAAACGAGAGGACTACGTATTTATTTACGGTGTAGATTCACTCATTTTACTCCATATGTACTCATTTTGGGTGTAGTCTAGTCACTTGTTGAAATCTCTAGAAAGGCAAATAATGTACTCATTTCTGGTTTACAGGGCTATACTAGCAATTAGTACTACAATAGTGGGCTCACGTAGCAATTTTGTCTCATGCAAGAGCCTGGCTATATGCATGATCCAAGGCTCCGCACCACGCCCCACCCCTACACAAAGACTGCCACACGAGCATTCGCTACTACCACATTCGGGTTGCGCTTGGCTCTTCGCCTATTCAATAAGATGAACAATGATGTTACTACTACTACTACTTCTACAATATTGAATCCTCTTCTGCACTGTCCACCGCGTGCGGGAGGGATAGCTTGTTGTCGTATAAGCAAAAGCATGTCCTCGTCTGGGAGCCACCACGCGCATGGGCGAGGGAGAAGGCATGTAGTAGTAAAATCAAGCTTCTCCTCGTTGTACGAGTTGACGTGACACATCATAGCACTGGCCCCACATGATTTCCTCTAAACTTGGCTAAAAGACCCGCAGTGTACAATATATTTGCTGCAACCTCTAACATTTACCCCACTACAAATTAAAATATATATATTCCTGTCTTGACCAGATAAGCGTGCAAACTACAATCACCAGGATGACAGGTAGGGCTAGAAGATTATTTTAATAAAGAATGCTTCGCGACGGCCTCATAGCATGGAGGCGACCCCGACAATTTTAAGCTTAGAGGCACGGTACATGCTATCCCACACTACTCATGAAACTCCCACACACGCCTCTGACTTCCCGAAGAGGCTCTTCACCTCTTCGGGAAGTCGAACAATGATGTCGTACTAGTACAGTATGCTTCTGGCCATCTGACACTGAATGAACTGCTGCATGGCTACCACGTGCGGGAGGGAGAGCATGTAGCGAAAGCTTCTCCTAGTCCTGCCATCCACCACGCTCATGGGCGAGGGAGGGATGCAACTTCATTGACTTACTGCTCCTGCCTTTGGGTCTATGACAGATGGGCCCAACCGGTGGGTGGCCCACCTGTCATACTAACCATATGTTCATGCATGTCACAAAAAATTACATCTTTGAAAACTATGTTCAAATACGAATCAAACAATATAATTTTTGTTAACATGATCTAACATTTTATCAGTTAAATATTTGGTCAAAATTTAGCACCAATTACAAAGGGGCCCAATAACTATTGTACTCTCACATTTTATTTTGAGGATACTCCCACATAGAAAATATAAATAATAGTGCATGTTGGGGCAGCCCATGTTTCTGATAATTTTAGCCATGGGCTTGTTCACAAATTTCATGAGGCGGAGGTTGTTCATTTAATGGAGGGTCTTGTACCAGACTTGAAGGATACAAAGTGCGACCTGGCACACCGTAACACCACTTGGAATAAGCGGGTAGCTATCTCAAAAAACAATCAACAACTCAAAAAATACGGTGACCTTGCATGTATAGAATTTTAAATGATTGTTTTAATGGAGTGAAAAAGGAAAACTATCCCACTATGTATATATATATAGGACGGAGCCTCCGCGCTTCCTTGCTAGGGTTGCTCTATTCACACACTCTCATTCTCTCCAGATCTAAAAAGATAGCGGTGGTAACACTGTCTTTCTATCATCATCGCTGGTTATAGATCCGGACGTATTCCCCTCCGTCGGTGAACGGGAAGAGGGGTAGCGTTTAGTCCATGGTCAGCTACTAGGGAGGAAACCCACTACCGACTGCCCTTATCTCTAGCCGAGCGCCGGCGCGGGAGGTCCTCCGATCCCTTTGTCGTTGCCCTAGTGTGGGCGGATCCGGCCTCCCACTGCCCTCCTATCCACATCCCGACGACCTTCAAGTATATCTTCCTTCAAAACCGCCCTAGCTCTACTTCCCCAGCTCGCTACGTTGCTGCATGCGCATCATTTTCTACCTCTCAGCCCCTCTCGATCGGATGGTCCAATGTCACCTATTTTTTTCTATTGTTAGAGGTAAAGGTACTTCATGGAGTTGAATCTTGTACTTGGTTCAAACAAGAAATAAAGGGGGGATTTATTATGTACATCGAACTTGGTACAAACAAGAAGGAAAGGGGGTGAAAGTAGTACAGAATGGTCATCCAACCGGTCTCTTGGTCGAAAATGGAAATATAGGGGAAACGTTGTACATAGTGGTATGACCAGGACTAGGTTTGCTATCCACACAGAGGAGTAGGTGGCTAGAGTGAACAAAAGTGGGACCAACCCAGATATGTTTCTTGGATGTTTGTTTCTCGGGGCAACAAACTCTGAATCACCACTTTATGCCCCGGTTTAGGTACATGGTGCTGGACTACTGGTGCACCCACTGTCTCATGCCCTTATACTAAATATTTAGCTATTCTTAATCTAATGCCCCTGGTAAAATAAAGCCATGCCACTGTTATAAGCCATGACAAGTTTAGCCAAATGTTTTTGCCAGTAATGGTTTGAGACTCTGATTGTTTCCTCTGTAGCTTTTTTTGCAAATTGGGATATCCATTTCACCTAGTTGCTGTTGTGACCTTTTGGTGCACTACATAAAACACTTCTTAAAATAAGTGACATTTGTGCTGTTTAAATAGAATGTCAGAATGGAATAGTTGGTTCATTTCAGTGGAACTGCACAAAGGGAGATATGTGTTCCAATCCTCATCATCCATATTGGCACCATAACCTTCCTTTAGGTAAGAATGATATTTAATGCATGTGTTCATCTCTATTTTGCGACTGCCATGAGAAAATAATGCTATTGTTTACTAGTACACTTGTACTCCCTCACTGACAAAACCAATTCTGAAGTAGAAGGCCAATCATGTACTTGGTTTCACCAACTAGTGAGGAGAAAGAGAAGTAGAGCATGACGAGGAAGAAGAAGAAGAAGAAGAAAGAGGAAATGGATATCACATGATGGTACCGTCCTATGTTATCCTGACATCTTGCTAGTGGTATTCAAGGTAGTCAGAGTCGGGATTCGGGGTCGGATCGGTTTTCCTCACACAGAATCGATTCGTAAGATCAAGTTGTGGAATCGAGGATTCTACTAGATTTACTCAAATAAGATATTTTGTATGCACAGAAGAAATTTATATGGGTTCTATAGAGTTTTGACACTAAATATGGAGCAAAGAACATACACATCAATGCTAGTTGTATTCCACTTCTTTTTATGGCTGACCTACCATGTAGCTCGCATGTATGGAACATATATGAGATGGAAATATATAGAACATTTAAACCTTCAATGCATGAAATTTACTAATGTTCTTTTTAGAGTGTGTGAATAGTCGATCACTTGTTTATTTGACCTATAATGCTAAACCTTGAAGGGTCTTGCTCTCCTTCTCCGATCAATCCTGAAGCATCCTCCTTTTCACGCCAATTCGATATGTTGACAAGCCTGATCCTCAATTTCGATCTAGGGTTTCTAAGAGCTGGATCAAAGGTGTCCGTGGCTGAGCATTTGGACTTGGGAGGGGAAGAAAGGTCCATGAGGTATATGAAAAGGTGTTTAGATGATGGCATACTATTTTGCTACAACTAAGCAAACGGCTTAGATAAGTAAGTAGAATCAGATGTAGTCCATAGCATAGTCAGGATTGTATAGTTTTGTACAAGATTCTATGATTTGGATCGTGAGTCAACATGGATTCTACCTGATCTGGATTCATAGTGGGATTTGGATCGACATGCTTCCGTAGGGTCATGAAGTCGTAGGATTCTAGCAGTCAAATCGGGATTCTGACTACCTTGCCCCATGCACTTGCTGACGGCGCGGGAAAGCAACCAGAAGGGGAAGACTGGACTCCGGGCCGGCTCCGACGTGCCTGAGCCTGAGGGAAGCACCTTCTACCCCTTCTTCATGAGCAGCATCGCCGCCGGGCTAGTTGCCCCCTTCTCTGACTTCTTATACGAGGTCCTTGATCACGTCGGACTACAAGCGCTACATCTCCATCCCAACTCCATCCTTCTCTTGTCCATCTTCTCCTACTATTGTGAGGCGTATCTGGGCGTGATGTCGTCCGTGGCTCTGTTGCGCCACTTCTTCTTCCTCCGTGCCAGCGAGGGCCATATCTCCGGGTGCGCCAATTTCATCGCGGCCGGCAAGGCCAACTCGATCTCAAACACCGGGAAGAAGGCCGACAACCTCAGGGCCAAATGGGTCATGATGGGCGCCAAGTGCGTCCACCCGTGCTTGGCGCTGCCGACGGATAGGCCCCAGTCCGACAAGGGGTGGTCCTACACGAAGCTCACCGACGAGCGGGCGATGTTGGTGCTGGAGCAGACAAAGTCCGACCTGAAGCCTGGCAACGCAAAGGCAGCAAAGATTATAGGGGCCATGCTCCTGAGGGAATTACTAGTGCTACGCGTGGACCCGCTTCAAGCCCGCACGCGCCCATTGTGGGAACTTGGGGATGAGGAGGACAATGTTCACTTGAGCTCGGAGGCCTTGTCCGAGGAGGAGCTGACCGCAGCTCTCCGCCTCCTGGTTGGGGACGATCAGGAGTATCCGCCGAATGTCTTTACCCCTTGTTCCACCACAAATACGGGGCGCTGATCGTGGCCTCCAGGACGACCTTTGACGGGCGTGAACTGGTGCCGCCGGTGCTCACCAGGGCCCCTGCAGCACCGACGCTGGTGGAGCTGTCTTCTGGTGAGTCCCGTGGGGAGGAAGAAGAGGGGGAGCAAGACTCGGAGGTGACCCCCGAAGGGACGGGGGAGACCTCCCCTCTGAGTAAGGCTGTCATCCTTCGTGCCTTTCCCAACGATGATGAGGCCGACGCTCACCAGGAGAAGGAGGAACAGGCCGTGATCCCGACGAGGAGCAGGTCGGTGCTGATCTCCTGAGATTCTGCTGCTGCACCAGTGCTGGCTGGAGCTGCCTCCGACTCAACCGCTGCTCCTGCTTCAGCTTCTGGGGCTGGTGCGCCCGCGCCTCGACTCATGACGCTCTCAGGCTTCAATCTCACCAAGCGGAGGTGGACTACGTTGTGTGGACCAGTAAGTGCCCCGCCTCGCCTTGTTCCTGTTATTGATGCTCGTTTCCGACTCTTTTTCCTTGTTGTGTAACCAGGCTGTCGTCTGCAGCGAAGAGGGTAAGGAAGAGCGAGGTGGTGCCGCTTGAGTCGGTGTCGCCTCCTGCGACCGCGCCCCTCTCCATGAGCAAAGGTGGGGATGGTGCTCGTGCTTCTCTAGCCCGGTCATCCTCGCGAGGCCCGGTGGAGCATCCTTGGGAGGAGTCAACCCCCGAAGCGCCGCTGGCTTGGGAGGTGACGGTGTTCGGCACGGCTGATAAGGTCCTAAAGGCTCAGGAGGCCTTGATCTCCCAGGATCTGGTGACAACGTCGCCCCCTTCTCATTCTGCGTCCCTGGCCCCAGGTTCTTCTGCTTCCTCTGCCGTCTTGGACTGCGCCCTTTCGGAGATGGCCCAGGTGCGTGAAGATCTTCAGGGGGCGAACCCGCGCCTGGTGGCCGGGAGCCTAGAGCTGGCCTCTGGCTGGCTTCACTCTGACTCGGCGGTTCGAGCGTTGCTGAGCCAGGCCGCGGCGGCCTCTAAGAAGGAGAAGCAGGCCGCCTCCAAAGTCGCGGCCGACTGCGAGGCGGCACTGAAGAACGCCGAGGCCGCTCGCGGCTGCTGCCGAAAGCTGGAGGACGAGCTGAAAGGCCTGCGCGACCAGCATGCGAAAGAAGCACATGGCCGCGAGGCGAAGGAGGAGGAGATGAGGGCTCGGGAGGATGCCGTCAAGGGCCGCGACACCGAGCTAGGAGAGCTGGTGAAGGCGCATGCCGTGGAGCGCAGCTAGCTGGAGGAGCTGGAGCAGAAGGCGATGGTGAAGGAGGCCGATCTTGACGCCAAGGCGAAGGTCCTGGGTGAAGACCGCGCGCCCTGCTCGCTCCTCGAGGAGAGGTCTCGCGTGGCATTGAAGTCACTGTACGGGAAGGGCTTGGAGAGGACGCTGACTACCGACGAGGATGGCCATGCTCACGTGCTTCCCTTCTTGGTGAAGGCCCTCGAGGAAGTTGTGGAGGGCATAGGTCCATGGCGGAGACATAGGCTCGCGTCCTTTCCTCAGCCGCACTAACGCGGGTCTTCAGCCACCTGCACCTTTGTGACCCTAGCGCTCGTCTTGACGAGCTACTGGAGCCTGTAGCTGATGAACACTGCGCGGTTGCCGCCGCAACCATGAAGGTTCAAGTGGAGGCCCTGCTGAAGAAGTTTGACGCCTTCACCCCCGTGCACTCGACCGGTGATGCAGGTGAAGGCGACGCTACCTAGGAGGGGGCACCTCTTGTAGGTGCCGACGGTGTCCAGGGGTGACCGGTGGCTGCTTTTCTGCTTTATTCCTGCAACATGCATCATGCCTTGGAGGCATTAAACTCACATTTGATATTGTGAGAACAATATGTCTTGTAATATTTGCTTTGAGATTTTGCGATTTTCTCCCTATCTGCTTTGTGTTCTGTGTCGGCAGAGCACGTCCCCGCGCATACCTCAACCGCAGTTGGGCCAACCGGAAACCAGGATGAACCAAGGAGAGGGGATGCGTGACCAGTTAGGCTCCTGAGTCGTGATGCTCAGGAGTTCCCCTTTATGCGCAAATAGCTTATAGGAAGGATACACGAGGATAGGTTAATGTTCTACGTCGGCAGAGCCCGACCCCGCGCATATCTCAACCGCCGTTGGGCCCACCGGAGTACATGACGGACCAAGGAGTGAGAGGCTACTTGTAACACCCTCGATGCGACTATAGCTCCCACGTGTCGAGGCACGACTTAGAGACATAATCGCATTGAAGGCATATGCCGCAAGTTAGGCAATCTTCACAACATCCCATGTAATATATAGATAATAAAAGGGGAGATAACATAGTTGGCTTACACTCGCCACGTCAATCAAGTACATAAATAGCATTACAACATTCAACACTCATGGCCCGACTTCGGTGCCAAAATAAAAGATAACCCAACATGCGACACGGTCCCGATCACCCCAACTGGGCACCACTACTGATCATCAGGAAAGGAAACATAGTAACGTTGAGAGTCCTCGTCGAACTCCCACTTGAGCTCGAGCGCGTCACCGGGAGCAGAATCATCAGGCCCTGCATCTGGTGTAATAGTAATCTGTGAGCCACAGGGACTCAGCAATCTCGCACCCTCGCGATCAAGACTATTTAAGCTTAAAAGGTAGGGTAAGGTGAAAATATGTGGAGCTGCGGCAAGCGACTAGCATATATGGTGGCTAACCTGTTTGCAAAAGAGAGTGAGAAGAGGAGGCAAAGCGCGAGCGAGAATCTAGAGCACAACCTGCACAAGCATTACTCCAACACCGTGTTCACTTCCCGGACTCCGCCGAGAAGAGACCATCACGGTAACTCACACTGTTGATTCATTTTAATTAAGTTAAGGTTCAATTTATCTACAATCGGACATTAACAAATTCCCATCTGCCCATAACCGCGGGCACGGCTTTCGAGAGTTCAAATCCCTGTAGGGGAGTCCCAACTTAGCCCATGACAAGCTCTCACGGTCAACGAAGGAATAGACCTCCTCCCGAGACGTTCCGATCAGACTCGGTACCTCGGTTCTTCAAGACACTTCGACAGGTTAAAACAAGACCAGCAACACCGCCCGAATGTGCCGACAAATCCCGATAGGAGCTGCACATATCTCGTTCTCAGGGCACACTCAGATAAGCAAT
>NC_057797.1:305625886-305628142 GCF_018294505.1 Triticum aestivum
CTCCGGAAACCCAAGGGAAAAGAGGCTAGGTGGCAAATGGTAAAACCAAGGTTGGGCATTGCTGGAAAAGCTTTAATCAAGGCGAACTATCAAGGGGTTCCCATTATAACCCAACCACGTAAGGTACGCAAAATCCGGGAACATAACACCGATATGACGGAAACTAGGGCGGCAAGAGTGGAACAAAACACTAGGCGAGAGGCCGAGCCTTCCACCCTTTACCAAGTATATAGATGCCTTAAGATAACATGGCAACATAATGATATCCCAACAAGTAAATAATGTTCCAACAAGGAACGGTCTCCAATCTTCACGTGCAACTAGCAACGCTATAAGAGGGGCTGAGCAAAGCGTTAACATAGCCAATCAACGGTTTGCTAGGACATGGTGGGTTAGAGGTTTGACATGGCAATATGGGAGGCTTGAAAGCAAGTGGTAGGCATCATAGCATTGTCATAGCAAAAGAGCGAGCATCTAGCAAAGCAAAGATAGTAGTGATTTCGATGGTATGATCATCTTGCCTGCAAAGTTGTCAGAGTTGCCTGGATCCTCGAAAGCAAACTCAACGGAATCCTCGTTAGCGAACTCGTCTCCCGGCTCTACCCAAACAAGACAAACAAGCAAATGGAACACAATCAACCACATGCAAAACTCAAACAATATGATGCAACGATGGTATGCTATGCGGGATGCATATGCAAGATTTGACAAGGGATGCATGAACCTGGCCTCAACTTGGAAAACAAAGTGCGCTACTGGACAGATGAGATAAAATAGCTTGAAAACGATATAAAGAATGTCGGAATCAGAGTTACGGTTTGGAAATGGCAAGCGATTCAAATATGACCACGATCTGCAATTTACAGCAAGTAGCCATCTAAAAGCAATGAGATGAACATGCTACAGCACTCAAACATGGCATCAAAATACATGGCATGGATACACACAAGATGCTTAACAAAAGTCTAGCACTGAGCTACGACCAATTCATCCATTAACAGGTTCAAACAAGCATGGCAAAAATGCATATGGTAAACAGATTTCAGACTTAGTGAAATTAACACTTGTCTGGAATCTCAGATCAGGTAGCACTCTTTGGAGCAACAAAACTACATGCTACAGGACCGGAACATGACAGAGTAAAACATGGCATGCAGCTACTCAAAAATCTTAACAAAAGTCCCTTAGTGACCGTGAGCCAAAAGGGATCAGAAAACATATTAGAAAGCATTTGAATATAGCAAAAGCATAATCAGTTTTCAGACTTAGTGAAAACTGGCACATGCTGAAACAGATATCAAGTAGGCATGTTTACGAGCTCGATGCACTCACTGCGGAGCATGTCATGAAAAGCTAAGTATACATCCATCAAGAATACACAAAATGCAAGCTAGATATGGCAAGAATAATAACATAGCATGCACGGATCAACTACAACATCCCCGGCAAAATTGCTAACAAGTAGACAATCTGCCCGGATTCACGAAGTAGCAAAAGTAGAGGTCGATTGACTTAAGCTAGGGTGCTCCATAATTGCAAACAAAGACATGGATGGATAGAGCACTACAAAATTAATAAAACATCCTTACTGATCATCCTCAAAAGAGGCACGGATCACTAGGAAACGACATGAACATATGGCAATATGAGATAAACAGGCCAAGGACTTAGTGGAAATGCTAAGTCCCTGAAAACAGCATTACGAAGTGCCTCACTTTGCAAGCTTGTACTAGTCACCACACACATCAAAAAAAAATACATGGGTTGTACCTCTGGAAAGATGGCAAAACCCTTAACAAAACATATGTAGAGCTCATGGGCATATCATGCACACAACAATCATGGCAAAAATGACAAATATCTAAATGGAGTAGCAGATCTGACAATTATCTCAAGGAGCACTTTTCTAAAAGTATTTCAGGCACCAAGATGAACTCAAATGAAAATGATGCAATGAGATGAAATGATGTACTCCCTGAGATGAACATTTGGATATGCTATATGCCAAAAACGGAGCTACGGATGCAAAGTTACGGCGCGATGAACATGGGCATATGAACTAGGGTTTCGGGAGAGTCAACCCACGTTTTTGGATCTAGATCTGAGATCTGGTGCACGATTTACGAGGATGGCCGGCACTGTTCACCGGCGACGGGGCTCGGCCGGAGGAAGCGGGCGAGGTGGAGGTCGGCGCGGGCCGGCGCCGGAGTAGAAGGCGGCGGCCCGAGGCGGGTGGAGCGGCGGTGGGGCGTGGCG
>NC_057797.1:305628416-305637919 GCF_018294505.1 Triticum aestivum
GAGGCGCGGGGAAGTGGGGACCGGCCCGGGACACGTGGCGCGCCCTTATTGGACGAGGGCGGAGGCGGCGAAATGTCCGGCCGGAACGGACATGTCCGGCGCGGCGCGATGCGAATTTTAGGGTTTCGGGGGAAGAAGAAGGAGATTTTCGGGGGGGGGTCTTTAAATAGGCATAGAGGGAGCTAGGAGTGTCCAAATGAGGTGCGGTTTTCGGCCACGCGATCGTGATCGAACGCTTTAGATGATTGAGAGGGTTTAGGTGGGTTTTGGGCCAAAATGAAAATTTGTTGGGCTGCAACACACACGAGGCCTTTTCGGTCCCTCGGTTAACTGTTGGAGCATCAAACGAAGTCCAAATGGTACGAAACTTGACAGGCGGTCTACCGGTAGTAAACCAAGGCCGCTTGGCAAGTCTCGGTTCAATCTGGAAATGTTTAATCCCCACACACGAAAGAAACGTAGAAATGACCACCGGAGGAGAACGAAGCGCCGGAATGCAAAACGGACAACGGGGAAAATGCTCGAATGCATGAGATGAACACGTATGCAAATGCAATGCACATGATGACATGCTATGAGATGCATGACAACGATAACAACACATGGAGACAAAAACCCGAACCCGAGAAAATAAAATAACTTAAAGCCGGAAACGGCAAGAGTTGGAGTACATATTGGGTAAGTTACATCCGGGGTGTTACAACACTCCACTACTACGAAAGGATCCCGTCCCAAGATCTAGGACTGAAAGAACGCCGGGTACTCAGACCGGAGGTGATCCTCACGTTCCCAGGTAGCTTCACGGTCGGAATGGTGTGATCACTTGACTTTGAGGAATTTGATTGACTTGTTGCGAGTCTTGCGTATAGTCTCTTCAAGAATAGCCACTGGGTGCTCACGATAGGATAGATCATCTTGGAGCTCAATGTCCTCGAATTTTACGGTGCGGTCAGGAGTCTTGAAGCACTTTCGAAGCTGAGAGACATGGAACACATCATGAACATTTGCAAAGTTTGAAGGAAGCTCGAGTTGATAGGCGAGATCGCCTCTCTTGCTGACAATCTTGAAAGGTCCCACATATCTAGGGGCAAGCTTCCCTTTGATACCGAAGCGACGAGTACCTTTCATAGGAGAAACGCGGAGGTAAACATGATCTCCGATCTCGAAAGCCAAATCACGATGCTTACTATCATAGTAGCTCTTCTGGCGGGATTGGGCTGCTTTGAGGTTATCTCGAATGACTTTGCACATTTCCTCTGCCTCTGTGATTAACTTATTACCCAAAAGCTGACATTCACCGGTTTCAGACCAGTTGAGAGGGGTACGACACTTCCTGCCATACAGAATTTCAAATGTGGCCTTGCCCGAACTTGCTTGAAAACTGTTGTTGTAGGAAAATTCAGCATAAGGAAGACAATCCTCCCACTTCATGCCGAAGGAGATCACGCAAGCCCTGAGCATATCTTCAAGAATCTGATTGACACGCTCAACTTGGCCGCTAGTCTGAGGATGTAAAGCTGTGCTGAAGCGGATGTTGGTGCCCATGGCCTTCTGAAAAGATTCCCAAAACTTGGAGGTGAAGATGCTGCCACGGTCTGAAGAGATCACTTGTGGCATACCGTTCAGAGAGACAATTCGAGAGGTATAGAGTTCCGCCAATTGAGCTGCAGTGATTGACTCTTTGATAGGCAGAAAATGAGCCACTTTGGTGAGTTTGTCGATGACAACGAATATAGCATCATTGCCACGTTTGGACTTTGGAAACCCAGTCACGAAGTCCATTTCAATGTGGTCAAACTTCCATTCTGGAATGGCAAGAGGTTGGAGGAGACCCGCTGGCCTTTGGTGTTCTGCCTTCACTCTTCTGCAGACATCACATTCGTTCACGAATTGAGCAATCTCGCGCTTCATTCGTGTCCACCAATAAGCCTGCTTGAGGTCCTGATACATCTTCGTGCTCCCAGGGTGGATGGAGAGGAGAGAATTGTGAGCCTCGTTCATGATCACTTTACGAAGTTCACCTTTGGGCACGACAATACGATCCTCGAAGAAGAGAGTATCCTTGTCATCAAGGCGGTAGCACTTGTACTTGGGTTGACTCTTGGCAATCCCAATCTTCACCTTTTTCACCATAGTATCAAGAAGCTGGGCTTGGCGAATATGGTCTTCCAAGGTAGGAGAGACTTGAAGGTTGGCGAGGAAACCTTGAGGAACAACTTGCAGATTAAGTTTGCGAAAAGCTTCACAAAGCTCGGGTTGATAAGGCTTGAGAATCAGACTTTTGCAATAAGACTTCCTGCTCAATGCGTCAGCAATCACATTGGCCTTGCCTGGAGTATACTCGATACTCGGATTATACTCTTGAATCATTTCGACCCATCGAGTTTGCCTGAGGTTGAGATTAGGCTGAGTGAAGATGTACTTGAGACTCTTGTGATCAGTGAAAATGTCCATTTTTCTTCCCAATAGGAGATGTCTCCAAGTCAAAAGAGCATGCACAACTGCCGCCAACTCGAGATCATGAGTGGGGTAGTTTTCTCATTAGGCTTCAACTGGCGAGAGGTATAAGCAACAACTTTCTTCTCTTGCATCAACACTGCACCGAGACCTTGGAGAGAGGCATCATAAAAGACCTCGTACGGTTTGGATTCATCAGGCAGGGTCAGAACTGGAGCAGTGATCAATTTCTCTTTCAAAGTGTTGAAAGCAATGTCACACTCCGGAGACCAAACGTACTTGACGTGCTTCTGGAGAAGATTTGAGAGAGGCTTCACGATCTTAGAAAAGTTTTCAACGAATCTTCGACAGTAGCTTGCGAGACCGAGGGAGCTACGGAGTTGCTTCACATTCTAAGGAGGTTCCCAATTCACAATTGCAGACACCTTCTCAGGATTCACCGCAATGCCCTTGGCAGAGATGATATGACCAAGAGAAAGAACCTCATCGAGCCAAAATTCGCACTTGGAGAACTTGGCGTAGAACTTGTGTTCCCTCAGCTTATCGAGTAACAAACGCAAGTGCTTGGCATGATCTTCCTTGTTCTTCGAGAAAACTAGAATGTCGTCGAGATAGACCAAAACGAAGTCATTGGTGTAGGCGTTGAAGATGAAGTTCATCATGCGAGAGAAAGTCGGAGGAGCGTTGATGAGGCCAAAAGACATGACAGTGTATTCATATGAACCATAGCTTGTCCTGAAAGCCGTCTTGGGAATATCTTGCCCACGGATTCGAATCTGATGATAACCCATACAGAGATCAAGCTTGGAGAATACTTGGGCACCTTTGAGTTGTTCGAATAGCTCATTGATTTTGGGAAGTGGGTATTTGTTCTTGATGGTCTTCTTGTTCAATGGATGGTAATCAACACAAAGTCGGTCCGTTCCATCCTTCTTCTTCACAAAAAGAACACCACAACCCCACGGAGAAGAACTAGGCCGGATGAGACCCATTCTCTCTTGAATATCGAGTTGCTTCTTCAGCTCTTTCAACTCTTCAGGTCCGAGCTGGTAAGGACGCTTGCACACAGGTTCCGTGCCAGGCTCAAGATCAATGACGAATTCAACTGGCCGGTGCGGAGGCATTCCTGGAAGCTCTTCTGGAAAGACGTCTTGATATTCGCAAACGACTGGAATTTGTGAGATAGCATCTAGTTCACCCTTCTCATTGAGAGAAAACAGACGGATAGTATTATCCCGAGCGGCAAAGACAATTACATCCTTAGACGAATGAGTCAATTGAATCTGCCTGGCTACACAATCAAGCTGAGCCTTGTGCTTAGAAAGCCAATCCATCCAGAGAATAAGATCAATATCCGAGTTACCAAGGATCATTGGAGAAGCCAGAAACTTGTAGTCACCCAACGTGATAGTAACATCTAGCACCTGCAGACTTGCACTCAAACGTTTGCCAGGAGAAACGATATCCATTTGTTTGCCCAAATGAGAAGAAACGAACTCATGCTTGGTAAAAAATGGCTTTGACATGAAACAATGCGATGCACCAGTGTAAAAAAGAACTCTGGCGGGAATATCGTTAGCAGGAAGGTTACCCATGATGACATCTGACGAGTCCTCTGCCTGAGCTGCATTCATCAAGTTGACCTTGCCGTGCTTGGGGTTATGCTTGACCACAGCTGTACTTGCTGATCTGACAGGAGGAGGAGGAGGAAGACGCCTCTAGTTGAAACAATTGTTGGCATAGTGACCCTTCTGTTGGCACTTGTTGCACGTGACCTCTGAAAGCGGACGGTGGTACGGAGCACTCGATCTTGGAGCTTGAGATGAAGTCTTGTTCTGAAAGCCAGGGTTGGGTGGGTGGGAAGAACCACTGCCACCTTTGCTCTTCTGCTAAAACGGCTGACGGAACAGAGGAGGAGGAAGCCAATATTTCTGCTGCTTGGCCACTTGAGTAGAGGAAGAAGGAGTAGCATATCTGACTCGCTTCTTGGAAGCATCACACCTCACTTGAGCGGCCTCTTGCTTCAGTGCCATGTTGTAGAACTCATCGTACCTCAAGGGCTCAAAGAGAATAAGAGCTAGCTGAATTTCTTCTCTGAGACCACCCCTGAACTGGTATATCATGCACTTCTCATCAGGTACGTCCTGCTTGGCAAAGCGGGCGAGCTTCTGAAACAACTTGTTGTAGTCATAGACAGACAAAGAGCCTTGCTTCAGGTTGCGGAATTCCTCACGCTTGCTTTCAACCACGCTCTGAGGGATATGGTGAGCTCTGAAATCTTGACGGAATTCATCCCAGGTAATCACACGTCCTCCTCTGGAATCCTTGTACTGCTGGAACCATTTTGCAGCTTGATCTTTGAGTTGGAAAGAAGCGAACTTGACGAAGTCCTCAGACCTGACGTTACTGCAATCAAAATTCTTGCACAGATCCACGAGCCAATCGTCAGCATTGGTTGCCTCAGCACAATTGCTGAAAGTCTTTGGCCCATTAGCAAGGAACTGGTTGAGTGTGGCAAAGTGATTCTGATTGTTGCCTTGGTTCCCTTGGTTGCCTTGATTCGCTTGATTGCGCTCTTGAAGAATTTGCATGATCAACTGCGTGTTTGTATTGGTTGCAGCCATCACAGCTTGCCATGCCTCCGGAGGAGGTGGAGGTGGTGGCGGATCTTGATTCTGATTGGTGCTCTTAGCGGGAGCCATCCTGAAGAGGTTGACCACCGTTAGCACATAGACAGATAAAATGAAGCTGAATCCAACGGAATGAAAATTGCAACATAAAGTCTTCACACCCGAACAAAATGAACGAATGCATTCCTCTTGAAATGGTCACATATCCATAAATTGAGAAGCCACGTAGAATATAGGTAGAGAAATAAATCAATAAGGTACGGATCAAGAACGAATACTCGGTAAGAAATCCCAATCTCAAACCAATATCCGTGGAAGAAGAACTAGAGCTACAAGAATTCCCACCTATGAAACTCCCGAACCTTTCCGGTTATGCAATCAGGTGTTGGGGAAGCATAATATCTCACCCAAATCTAGCAAATCCTACATCCAGATGTATCCATCCTTCAAAACATAACCGAGAAAAACTTCGGAAACCATCTACCTCAACCTTCGAAAAGCATCCATTATACAAGTTATGGCGATACTCCCGAACTCCCGCCCCAGTAGTGGGTGGCGTCGAGGTTATCTCACCAATGAACTGCATAAAAGAGATTTTCAATGTCGGCGTACTAAACTCAGGTATTCCAGAACTGCAACGATAAAATTATGACGACAACACCTCAGAGCTCAACTCCCCGGGACACTTCCACAAAACCCCTGACAGGAGGCACCAAGACAATGTTCTCATCATAAAACCATCGAAATGATTCCAAGATACCCGCGTGATCCTAAAATTTTTTTAGTGAAATTTGAGAAGAGAAGAGTCAAAACTCTACGTCAGGATGCCTTACCAGAGCGATGAGGAGACTGGGAAGTAAAAAGAATTCCTAAACTCTTCGATATATAATTCCTAAATGACTCAAAACATTTTTCTAGACACAACTCGGCTGCTAAAAACGATCAAGCAATGGGGTTCCTAACGTCGGGGAAGGCTCTGATTACCAACTTGTAACACCCTCGATGCGGCTATAGCTCCCATGTGTCGAGGCACGACTTAGAGACATAATCGCATTGAAGGCATATGTCGCAAGTTAGGCAATCTTCACAACATCCCATATAATATATAGATAATAAAAGGGGAGATATCATAGTTGGCTTACACTCGCCACGTCAATCAAGTACATAAATAGAATTACAACATTCAACACTCATGGCCCGACTACGGTGCCAAAATAAAAGATAACCCAACATGCGACACGGCCCCGATCACCCCAACTGGGCACCACTACTGATCATCAGGAAAGGAAACATAGTAATGTTGAGAGTCCTCGTCGAACTCCCACTTGAGCTCGAGAGCGTCACCGGGAGCGGAATCATCAGGCCCTGCATCTGGTGTAATAGTAATCTGTGAGCCACAGGGACTCAGCAATCTCGCACCCTCGTGATCAAGACTATTTAAGCTTAAAAGGTAGGGTAAGGTGAAAATATGTGGAGCTGCAGCAAGTGACTAGCATATATGGTGGCTAACCTGTTCGCAAAAGAGAGCGAGAAGAGGAGGCAAAGCGCGAGCGAGAATCTAGAGCACAACCTGCGCAAGCATTAGTCCAACACCGTGTTCACTTCCCGGACTCCGCCGAGAAGAGACCATCACGGTAACTCACACTGTTGATTCATTTTAATTAAGTTAAGGTTCAAGTTATCTACAATCGGACATTAACAAATTCCCATCTGCCCATAACCGCGGGCACGGCTTTCGAAAGTTCAAATCCCTGTAGGGGAGTCCCAACTTAGCCCATGACAAGCTCTCACGGTCAACGAAGGAATAGACCTCCTCCCGAGACGTTCTGATCAGACTCGGTACCTCGGTTCTTCAAGACACTTCGACAGCTTAAAACAAGACCAGCAACACCGCCCGAATGTGCCGACAAATCCTGATAGGAGCTGCACATATCTCGTTCTCAGGGCACACTTAGATAGGTCAAGCTACGAGTAAAACCAACCCTCGAGTTTCCCCGAGGTGGCCCCGCAGGCTGCCTGGTTCGGACCAACAATCAGAGGAGCACTGGCCCGAGGGGGGGTTAAAATAACATGACCCTCGGGCTCCGGAAACCCAAGGGAAAAGAGGCTAGGTTGCAAATGGTAAAACCAAGGTTGGGGATTGCTGGAAAAGCTTTAATCAAGGCGAACTATCAAGGGGTTCCCATTATAACCCAACCGCGTAAGGAACGCAAAACCCGGGAACATAACACGATATGACAGAAACTAGGGCGGAAAGAGTGGAACAAAACACTAGGCGAGAGGCCGAGCCTTCCACCCTTTACCAAGTATATAGATGCATTAAGATAACATGGCAACATAATTATATCCCAACAAGTAAATAATGTTCCAACAAGGAACGGTCTCCAATCTTCACCTACAACTAGCAACACTATAAGAGGGGCTGCGCAAAGCGGTAACATAGCCAATCAATGGTTTGTTAGGACATGGTGGTTAGAGGTTTGACATGGAAATATGGGAGGCTTGAAAGCAACTGGTAGGCATCATAGCATTGGCATAGCAAAAAAGCGAGCATCTAGCAAAGCAAAGATAGTAGTGATTTCGAGGGTATGATCATCTTGCCTGCAAAGTTGTCAGAGTTGCCTAGATCCTAGAAAGCAAACTCAACGGGCTCCTCGTTAGCGAACTCGTCTCCCGGCTCTACCCAAACAAGACAAACAATCAAACGGAACACAATCAACCACGTGCAAAACTCAAACAATATGATGCAACGATGGTATGCTATGCGGGATGCGATGCGGGATGCATATGCAAGATTTGATAAGGGATGCATGAACCTTGCCTCAACATGGAAAACCAAGTGTGCCACTGGATAGATGACATGAAATTGCTTGAAAACGATATAAAGAATGCCGGAATCGGAGTTACGGTTTGGAAATGGCAAGCGATTCAAATATGACCACGATTTGCGATTTACAACAAGTAGCCATCTAAAAGCAATGAGATGAACATGCTACAACACTCAAACATGGCATCAAAATACATGGCAGGGATGCACTCAAGATGCTTAACAAAAGTCTAGCACTGAGCTACGGCCAATTCATCCATTAACAGGTTCAAACAAGCATGGCAAAAATGCATATGGTAAACAGATTTCAGACTTAGTGAAATTAACACTTGTCTGGAATCTCAGATCAGGTAGCACTCTTTGGAGCAACAAAACTACATGCTACAGGACCTGAACATGACAAAGTAAAACATGACATGGATCTACTCAAAAATCTTAACAAAAGTCCCTTAGTGACCTTGAGCCAAAAGGGATTAGAAAACATATTAGCAAGCATGTGAACATAGCAAAAGCATAATCAGTTTTCGGACTTAGTGAAAACTGGCACATGCTGAAACAGATATCAAGTAGGCATGTTTACGAGCTCGATGCACTCACTGCGGAGCATGTCATGAAAATCTAAGTATACATCCATCAAGAATACACAAAATGCAAGCTAGATATGGCAAGAACAATAACATAGCATGCACGGATCAACTACAACATCCCCGGCAAAATTGCTAACAAGTAGACAATCTGCCCGGATTCACGAAGTAGCAAAAGTAGAGCTCGATTGACTTAAGCTAGGATGCTCCATAATTGCAAACAAAGACATGGATGGATTGAGCACTCCAATATTAATAAAACATCCTTACTGATCATCCTCAAAAGAGGCACGGATCACTAGGAAACGACATGAACATATGGCAATATGAGATAAACAGGTCAAGGAGCCTGAAAACAACATTACCAAGTGCCTCACTTTGCAAGCTTGTACTAGTCACCACACACATCACAAAAAATACATGGGTTGTACCTCTGGAAAGATGGAAAAACCCTTAACAAAACATATGTAGAGCTCATGGGCATATCATGCACACAACAATCATGGCAAAAATGACAAATATCTAAATGGAGCAGCAGATCTGACAATTATCTCAAGTAGCACTCTTCTAACAGCATTTCGGGCACCAAGATGTACTCAAATGAAAATGATGCAATGAGATGAAATGATGTACTCCCTGAGGCGAACATTTTGATATGCTATATGCCAAAAACGGAGCTACAGATGCAAAGTTACGGTGCGATGAACATGGGCATATGAACTAGGGTTTCGGGAGAGTCAACCGACGTTTTTGGATCTAGATCTGAGATCTGGTGCATGATTTACGAGGATGGCTAGCACTGTTCACCGGCGACGGGACGCGGCCGGAGGAAGCGGGCGAGGTGGAGGTCGGCGCGGGCCGGCGCCGGAGTAGAAGGCGGCGGCCCTAGGCGGGTGGAGCGGCGGCGGGGCGTGGCGGCGGTGGCCGGCGATGGAGACCACGGTGGCGGGGCGCGGCGGGGCCTGCCGGCGACGGAGTGAGATCCGGCCGATGATGGCGGATGCG
>NC_057797.1:305638273-305676367 GCF_018294505.1 Triticum aestivum
GGTAGGAGTGTCCAAATGAGGTGCGGTTTTCGGCCACGCGATCGTGATCGAACGCTCTAGATGATGGAGAGGGTTTAGGTGGGTTTTGGGCCAAAATGAAAAGGTGTTGGGCTGCAACACACATGAGGCCTTTTCGGTCCCTCGGTTAACCGTTGGAGCATCAAACGAAGTCCAACTGGTACGAAACTTGACAGGCAGTCTACCGGTAGTAAACCAAGGCCGCTTGGCAAGTCTCGGTCCAATCTGGAAATGTTTAATCCCCACACACGAAAAAAGGTAGAAATGACCACCAGAGGAGAACGAAGCACCGGAATGCAAAATGGACAACGGGGAAAATGCTCGAATGCATGAGATGAACATGTATGCAAATGCAATGCACATGATGACATGATATGAGATGCATGACAACGATAACAACACACGGAGACAAAAACCCGAACCCAAGAAAATAAAATAACTTAAAGCCGGAAACGGCAAGAGTTGGAGTACATATGGGGTAAGTTACATCCGGGATGTTACACTACGTGACCAGTTAGGCTCCTGAGTCGTGATGCTCAGGAGTCCCCCTTGACATGCAAACATTCTCCATACCTTTGCCCTCGCCGAGGCTCGGCTGAGGAGGGGCGTGCGACGACCAGGTCCGAGGGACCTGGTTGGGCGGCGTACGCTTGGGCGTGACCCGGGCGCCGCCCCCGTGCCCAGCCCCCTCGCGCGGCTCTCCCGAGGGGAGGCGTTGCGGTGAGGCCGGACACTAAGCTCTGAGGCTCCCTGAGGTTGGTATGGCCATGAGGCCGCCCCCAGTTGTTTATCACCAGCGCGGGAGCGTAGTGCTTCCGCTTGTGCACGGGCATAGCCGCTCCTCGGCAGTGTCGACGGCCAGCGCGGAGCATGGTGCTTCCACTGGGGCATGGGAGGGGGACTCCCTACTGCAGAGAGCCCCGGGGCATGTACAACCCCGCCCTGACACGCAGCTTGCACGACAGGGCTAGACAAGGTGTATCTGGGCACTCGTGAGCCACCGCAGGACTCACGAGGCCCTACCTCAAGGCGGATTACGCCTAGTCTTGGTTCTTGTTTGCTGTTTTGGTCTTGCGAGGATGTTAGACAACCTGTGCCAAACGAATCTCATGATGTCATCGTGTGAGAAAGATAAGAACCAACAGCCCCAGGAAGTGACGTGAACGGGGATGGCCCGCCAGACAGAGCTCAGCCGCTGGGTTTATCAACACTGCAGGGACGGGCCCGAGCACAGACGCCGTGCTTAACTTAGTCAGCGAAGGGTCTTGAAGAAAGATGGCCGATGCGCGGCTCCTATGGTGGGCGACAATCAAGCAGGTGATAGTCATAGATAGATTAAGCATGGAAAGCAACCTAGCACAGGTAAATGCAGGGAAGATGCATGCCACTGGGCCAGGCCCGAGCGGCTTGGGGATGATGCAGCCCGAGGGGCGCCCCCAACAAGATAAGCTGAAGACATAAAAATGGATACATGCCACAGGGATGGACCCACGCGGCCTGGGAATGATGAAGCCCTGGGGGCGCTCCTAGATGAATGAACTTGGAAAATATCACCTGGTTCTATTGGTGAAGGAGAGTTGGGGCAGTTGAAGGTGTGCGGCGAAGGGGCTGCTCCTCGTGAGCCACCGGGGCCCTGAGCCTCGGGAGGCTCTGGGGGTCCGGGTGGTTCCTTGACGACCATCTTCATCTGCGTCAGCACAGCGTGGTGCCTGGCCTCCTGAGCCGCCAGGATGCTCCGCAGGTTGCGTTGATAGGCAGTCGCCACGCTCAGCAGGCCAAAAGGCATGTAGACACAGCTGTGAGGTGGGCCCTCGCAGCGTCCAACGCACGAAAGCCAGAAAAGCTCCTCAGAGGCGTCCCGATTGAGCCCTAGGACGTTGATGCAAATGTGCAGCCCGGCATCCTCGCCTGGATGGGGAGCTGCGCCTGGTAAGTGGCAGCCGCCGCGCATGGCCCTTGCGTCTTGAAGTTCCTGTGTGGTCTTGGTGATGAACTCCTAAACGGTGGGCACTCCTTGCCCGGTGTTCTCCTGAGGGAAACGTGCCGTGAAGCACACATCCAAGTGGTGCCCAAGCGCCTCCCTTGTGTTGTTGGCAAAGTCTGAGTCCCTCCAGAAGAGAGCCCCCGAGCCCTGCCCGAGAGGGGCGCTGGGCGCACTTTCCTATGCGATGGAGGGAGGCACCCCAGGCGCGGGCGCCAATCCTGACGAGGCGCCGCTTGCGTGAGGCCCTGTGTGGCGCTGCTGCTTCTTCTTATTGGGGTGGCCTCAGGAAGGCGCTCGCCCTGGCTATCGAGGTCGTCAATTGCTGCAGCTTGGAAGGCACGCTCGAGGGAGCACACCACGTATCTTTCCTCGCACGGGACTGTGATGATTCCGCCGCTTCCCGGCATTTTGAGGACATTGTAGACTTGATGGGTCACCGCCATGAACTTGGCCAGAGCTGGATACCCGAGGATGGAATTGTACGCCTGGCGGATGTAGGCGACGTCGAAGTCAATGAGTTCGGTGCGGTAGTTGTTGCATTCTCCGAAGGTAACGAGGAGGCGGACCTGCCCGATCAGGGTAGTAGAGCCGTCGGTCACTCCTAAAAAAGGTTTGGTAGGCTAAAGCTGGTCATATGGCACTTGGAGGTTGTCGATCATGTTGACGGACAGGACATTGAGCCCTGCGGCACCGTCAATGAGGGTCTTGGTAAGTTGCACATTGCTGATGACTGGTGAACAAAGCATTGGGAGGACGCCAGCAGTAGCCACACACTTGAGCTGATGTGCCGAACTGAATGTGATGGGGCACCTGGACCATCTGAGTGGGCATGCGGCCATCAGCTTGGGGAGGACTGCATTCACTTTGCAAGCAAACTGTTTGAAGATACGCTGCGAGGCTAGGGCTTGAGCTCGGCCCAAGATGCAGGCGATAGCGGCGGCTCCTGGAAGCCCCATTCCCCCTTGTCTTGATGGTGGTCGTCATTCCTTCTGGGTGGTGTCTGTAGTGGAGGAAGGCCAGCATTGCCTTCAGGATGATCCTCACGAGGCTGGTCCCTCTAGGCGCCCTCGCGAGGCTGATCCTGCCAGCGGTCCTCACGAGGCCAGTCATGCCACTCCTGGCGCGGGCCACGGTCGTCCCAGTGTCCTCCACCATGTCCTCCTCCTCGGCCGTAGCCCCGGTCGCTGCGCTCGGGGCTTCGACCGAACGTCCTTCTCGAATGGCTCTGAGCTCTTGACAGTCGCTGGTGTTGTGGGTATGCAAGTTATGGAAGGCGCAGAACGGTCGGCTGCTCTTGGATGACTCGGGAAGATCTCGGCCGCGCTTGGTGTCTAGCTCCGCCATGAGCATGGACACTCCCCATGCGCTTCACTTCCTTGGCCTTGGCTTTCTTCTCCTCCGGGTCCGCAACAGGAAGCTCGAGGAGGGAGGGGCGCCCCTACTCAGCTCTTGCACACTTGGTCGCGATGTTGAATAGCTCCAAGGTCGTGCACAGCTCCTCATGGATGGCGAGCTCCTCCTTCATCTTGACGTCGCGGACGCCATCGGAGAACACTGAGATGATGGCCTCGTCGGTCACCTTGGGGATCCTGATTCGCACATTGTTGAGGCGCTAGATGTAGTTCTGCATGGTCTCTCCTGTTTGTTGCTTGATACGGTGCAGGTCACCCGCGACCGGGGGGCGGCCGTGAGTGCCCTAGAAGTTGGCGATGAAGCGGTTGCGCATCTCGTCCCAGGAGGAAATCGAGCCTGGAGGCAGGTTCAGGAACCAGGAGTGGGCGCCATCCTTGAGAGCCATGGGAAACCAGTTCGCCATGAATTTCTCATCGCCGTTGGCCACCTCGATGCTCATCTCGTAGAGCTATAGGAACTCCGCGGGGTTGGGGGTGTCGTCGTAGCAAGGAGGCAGATCTTCCTTGAACTTGCCCGACCAGGCAACGCTACGCAGCTCGGGGGTGAAGGCGCGGCAGCCGGCCGTGGTCAACGGGGCCCGTCTTGGAGGTGGAACTTGGTCTTGGCTCCCGCGTGCCGCTACGACAAATGGCGCGGGGCCTTGCCGTAGCAGACGATCCTGGCGCGGTGGTGCGAGGAGTGGTAGAGCGTTCTCTTGCGGTCGAGGGACTTCTTGACAGCTTCTTTCTTAACGCACAGGCGCCGGACACGGTGGGTCGTGCCGTGGAGCCGCGTGCCTTGGCACTACGGTGCCGTCTTGGTGTGCAGAGGTGGCGGAGGTGCTTCATGAGCTGCATCGCCCGTGGCTGGCGGAGGGCGAGGCAGAGAGTGGGACGGCGCAGGGGAGCCCCCCTGCGGCGTGGACAAGCTCGGTGATGCGGTCAAGCCAGTCCTTGTAGAGGTCGTCGACTGGGCGGTAGCGCAGGAGCTCGTGCGCCATGAGGAGCACGGCCCGTGCGTTCGTGGGAACACGACGAGCGTGAGACGATGAACCATCAGGAGTCAGTGATGGAGTGGCGGTGCGTCCGTCCTGTCGCACCGAGGGGTCCAGTGAAGATGCTTGCTGCTCGTTCCCCGCCGGTCTGCTGGCGGCATTGGCGGCAGGAGACGGAGAGCGACAGGGTGGCCTGCCGACAAGGGCCGTCTGAGCAACACGGGTGGCGAGGGCAGCCCGGTGCTCGGTGCGGGCGCGGCGTGCATCCGCCACATAGACGATGAAGCGGCGAGACACAGAGCGACGGAAGGGAAGCTTCGGCGCACCCCTACCTGGCGTGCCAAATGTCGGATCACGTGTTCTAGCAAAACCCTTGAGGTTCAAACACTGGGGTGTGCGCGAAGATTCCCCCCTACCGATCCACGTCCTAGCTTGGCTAAGATCTTACGAACTAACTTGACGAACTCGCAACGCAAAGGACACAAGATTTATAGTGGTTCGGGCCACCGTTGTGGTGTAATACCCTACTCCACTGTGGTGGTGCTGGATTGCCTCTTTGGCTGAGGATGAGCAGTACAAAGGGAAGAACAACCTCCTGAGATTGAGGTGTTCTTGTGCTTGGCGAACTTGTGCGTGTGAGGATTTGATTCTCTCCTCTCAATCGATCAATCGATCTCCCTAGCTATGGTGGTGGCTAGTCCTATTTATAGAGGCCCTGGTCCTCTCCCCAAATATTGAGCGGGAAGGGAGCGAACAACAGCCAATTTCAAAGGGGACAGCTAGTACAAGCTATCCTGACAAAAGCAGTGTTCGCCTGCCAAAGACTCTGGTGGTGACGCCGTCTTGGGCTCCACAGTGACCTCTGTCTTGTCGTCCTGCTGGTCTTGGTCTCGTTGCACGGATATGGAAACCTTTGCTTGACACCTCGGTACTCCGCGCCTGCGCTTGCCGCCTTAGCACCAAAGAGGAAACAAGGATGCTGTGCATGCTCGCGCCCGCCTGGAGCCCGCCTGGTCTCGATCGTCATGGCTCACGTCACTAGAACCTCACGAGGTTTGCCGTGCCTTGAACTATCCGCCCCTCATGAGCCATCCTAGCGAGGCCGCTCCTGAGGAGGTCTTGCGTCGTCCGCCTCGCAAGGCTTGGCCCCTCGCGAAGGTCTTTATTCCTTGCTGATGAAGACGGCCTGTACAAGCCTACTAGCAAAGCCACGCCATGGGCCGCAGGCAGGGAAGTCTAGGGACCCCCATTCCCAAAACACCGACAACATTGCTTTGTTTGTCTTATGCTTCGGTTTCCCTCCAGCGTCCCTCCTCTGCCTTGTTAAGTGTGGCCGGGGCGCGGCTCTGACTGCCCGTGCACAAGTAAAGGGGTCAAAAGGAGAGCCCCTACTTTTGTACACCGACACTCCGCCACCCCCACCCCCGCCACACCCACGTCGAGTTTTCTTCATTCGACAAGGCCCCACCACCGCCCCCACAACCACCATCCCCAGTCGAGCCCCTTCCTTCGCACCGGCGAACTCTGGCGAGCTCTTAAAAATCGACTGACCCAATTTTGAAATTTAGTCTATTGTCATTTAGCTATTGTTGAATATAAAAGGGGAAAACCATAAGCATTGCGAGTATAGTGTTGAGCGTGGCATGGCGGACCTGAAGGTGCAATCCGGACAAAGGCAACTTCGCAACCAATGTTTGCTTTCAACTAACAAGTAAGTGATGGATAAGAAATCAGAGTAAAGCAGTGGCGATCAATTTTCTCTGCTGCGATAAATAAGTTGAGCGGATATGAAAGAGTACCGCCTTTGGTGCAGCACCATGTATGCATTTGTTGAGAATTTGACGGTGCTATGGTAGCGTGGAAGAAGATCTAGGAGGGTTGATGGTGGCGGTGGGGCGCGGTGGACGAGACGGTCGTAGGAGCGGCGCTGGCAAGGTGGACGATGACGGGGATGAAGCGAGAGGACGGGATGGAAGGATCTCGGTCTGAAGCCGTGGATGAGAGAGGTCGATCTCTTGTAATGGACGACGGCGTCGGGGTGTCATCTCCGGCATGGTGGAGGAGGATGGCGGTGGATGGGGTGGCAGACGGAGGAGGCTGGGGTGGAGAGGGTGTTTTGCCGCCCACGGATTACGAATGGGGAAATGGAGGGAGAGAGTAAGGAGGAACCATGTCTTCAGGGCGCGCTTGTCTCAAATGAGAAGAAATTTACAAACTTATCCCCCGTTTAAAATTTCCTACATCACAACAATATTAGTCGGTTGGGGATAGGACGGTTATCTCACATGCACCGAATATTTGCCGACGAGAGTTTGTTTTGGTGCCCACCGTGTATGAATCGTGGAGGGAGTCAATTTCGGCCGAGGAGACACTGTGTTTTGGCACCCACCGTGTATGAATATGGGTGAGAGGTGTTTATGTCATGTTTGAGTGAAATTACAAACCTACCCCTATCGAAAGCTATAGAAATCGAGCCGATAGCCTTTGTATGTCAGGGATAGGCCGTAATTTCCATCTCTCAGATTTTGGTTTCGGGAGGTTACTTCAAATTTCCCCACTTCGTTCAAATTTTTGCAGAGCAAGAGTGCACGTTTACCGTGCGAACTCAATTTGAATCTAGTTTGTATTGTATTTTTGTTCGGGCAGGATCCATTTTTGATTGGAATAAAATTCTATATACATCATTTTTATATATACTTTCAAAAGCACAACACCCTTTATACATAAATATGGTTTACAAATGGCATGATCTCAGATTCATATGGTTGTATCCATGTTAATTTCGACTTTCAAGTATTTGAAACCACTTTATATTGAAATCCAATGTATGCATTCCTCGCTAACTGTCTCCAATTAATGTGTGTTTCATGCATTTTTTTACTTCTCGGACATGTATAATGTGTTTCACACACGCAAAATATAGTGTAGTCCTGTTTAGACATTAATTGCATATAAACCATGCATTGTATCTAATTAAAGAATCTATGGATCACTAATATTGATAAACTATATAACATTACACGTGTCCCCAAATTCCAATGAATATGCATGTTTGATACACCAATTTGTGTTATGATATTATCGATGTCGTGAACTCTAGTTTAAAAATTTGAATCCCCTTTAATCAAGATATTCGTCTCCTATAGCTATCACTCATGCTTATATAGGAGTATCTCTCTAGACCTATACGTGTGCATTCTCTCTCAGGTATCTCTCATGCTACATGTATCTCGACAACGATCTTTCAACTTCATAACACACTAAGGGTGCTCTCTCCCTCGACCTTCATCACTCTATGTCTCCCTAAGTATATCTCGCTCCCAGCTATGTGTCTCTAGCTATGATTCTCCATGGGAAATCACTTTCCCTCGCACAAACACAAACTTCATCTCCCGGGGTCTCATTTCTCTCTATTATTCCCCTATGTGCCACTCGCACACCCCCTCTCACACAGAGATGTCTTTCACTCCTTAGGTATCAGAAGCTACGAGTCCTCCTCTAAAATATATCTTTCTCACACACAAACACAAACTCTGTCTTCCAGGGTCTCATATCTCTCCACCATTCTCTTGTATGTAGCTCACACACACTCTCTCTCCCTAGAGATATCTTGCATTCCCTCATATGTGCGTCTAGCTATCACTCTCGTTGTGAAATATCTTTCTCTCTTGCAGACACAAAACTCTGTCTCTCGGGATCCTATTTCTCTCTGATATTTGTTTGTATGTGACTCACATGCACCCTCTCTCTATCTCTCTCACACCCAGACACATAACTCACCCTTCTGATACACTTGACTCCTATCTCTAACACACACTAGCTAGCATCTTTATTTTTCTATTTACCTGTTTCTCCATCAACCTTCTTTCTCGCCCTCACTCTTGCTTCCTATCACACACACTATATATGTTTCTCTCTACATGCAGTCATGTGCCCTCCTTTTATCTTTCTCTCACACACACATAACTTCACCCTCTGAACCACCCGGCCGTCATCTCCAACACTCAAAGTAGGCAATGTCCGTCTAGCTAGCATCTCTATCTCTGTATCTATCTGTAGTTTCTCCGTCAACATTTATTTCTCACACACACTGTTGCTTCCTATCATGCACACTATATATGTCCCTCCGTACATGCATCTATAGGTTGATCTCTTTTGCAAAATCGTTGTGTCTCGCTCCCTCTGCTCGCCATAGATGCATGCTCCAGCCCACACCACTATCTCTTAAAGACAAAAACACATGCTCAATTATCGGGCCTTCTTCCCTACACTCTCACATGCATACATATTGTCATACTGATCCGTCGCTCCCACGTCGTTGATCTCATGACTTATGTCTTCTTTGTTTTATCTCGATCATGTGTGTGTGCGCACACACACACACACACACACATCCCACGTATTCATGTATACCTCTCGCAGATGCACGTTCAAGGTCTCCTATGTCTCCATACGTAGTTAATTACCCTCATCCCTAACGCCACATCGAATCGTTCTCTTCTTGTGTGCACATAACTTCCACCTGGATGGGTAAAACACACACTAACACTTAAACAATCTCCTTCTAGCTACCCCCTCTCTCACTCTTCCCCTATATCCCCGAAACCAAAAAGACCATCCCTTCATTTAATTCCCGCCTACATGCCCCATCGATATATAGTAGTCTTCCTCGGTGTCTCTCGAATAAACACGTTCTCTCGATGTCGACTCCTCTCACGCGCACACTCCTTCTCTTCCCTCTCTACGGGCCTTTTCTCTCTCACACCCCCTCGTTGGTGGCCTTTGCCATAAACACAACCTCTCTATGATGAATCCACACACACTTAAATTTCATTCGCTACCGAGGACTCCGTGTCACACAGACACACACACGCACGCACACACCCACCCACCCACCCACCCCCCCACACACAGACACACTAAGACTCCATCTCACACACACATGCTATAGCCGGAGCATGTGTACCTACCACCCTTCGTCCAACCATACACATATGATAAACAATCTGTCGAGGGTTGGGTGCGACATATGCCAAAGGATGGCTTATCATGGTGGGAGCAAGTAGAACGTCGCTGATGCCTGGAAACGGGATGAGGCGTAGACACGAACGCCGGCGTACTTTACCCAGGTTCGGGGCTCTCCTAGGAGATAACACCCCTAGTCCTGCTCTGCGGGGCCTTCGCATGATCACTAAGACAAAAGTGGTACAACGGTGCTCCTCGAGCTGTTTGGTAGAGGTGGGAAAGGGCAAGGCTGGCTCTCTACTCCTCTAGGTCTAAGTCTAGTCCTAACAGGCTCGGAACCCTTTGCATGGGTGCCCTGGGGTGTTTATTTAGACCTATCCCCTGGGGTACAATGGTAATCCAGCTGGGTGTAGGGCCCAGTTGTCAGTCTCTTTTTCCGTCGGCTTCTCCGCCGGCTGCTGGGGCGCGCCGCCTGGTGGGCCCTGCCGACTGGTTAGGTACGGGGCCGACAGGCCGCCTCCGCCGCTCTCGGGTCTTGTCGGCTGCTGATCACTGTAGCCGTGACACTGATGACCCAGGCTTGGTCAGGGGATCATGGCTACAGCTTCGCCGTCTAGCGGGTGATTACTGTAGCCACTCTGCGTCTTGTCTGGTTAGTGCCGTGTGGGACCCAAGGAAGGGGCGGGCCGACTGCTGGGGGCCGACCTCCGTCGAATCCGACTTGTTGGGCTCTAGCCATCTTCCGGACTCTGCTGATTGGTGGGGCCCGTCGTCCTTGGGTCATAGCGATAGGCCGTCGTGGGAGCAGGCTCCGCCTACTTGTGGTGATGTCAGGAGTGGCATGGCAATAGTGCCGCGTCAGGCGGAGATCTCTGCCGGTATGGTGCACTGTGGCCACGCTCGTCCCTGGATCGGGGGGGGGGGATGGTCTACACTTAGCCACCCCCTGTCTTGTCTTTCTTGATGAGGGCGCGGGCTTTGTTGGCGCCATGGGCCGACTGCTAGGGGCCTGCTTCTCTAGAAGCCGCCAACTAGGAATCGGCTGGTCTTGAAGTCGGTCTCTGGAACTCAGCCGTCTATGGGCAGCCGACTATTCCTTCAGCCGGCCACCAGAAGGCGGCACTTCATCTTGGTGTCTTGAGGAGCGCAACCAGCCGCGATGTCTTGAAAGGTTCTAGGCCTTGGGTTAGCCTACCCGTGGCCCATTACACCGACAACAGTGGACGAAGCTGGTGAGGTGCCGCGGCTGAGCAGCCGAGGAGCCCCAACAGTTTTCTTCTCCGAGTGCCTGAGGTGGAGCTTCGTCCGACTTCTGCCGGGCCGACTGGTGGGAGTCGGCTGTGCCCATTCTGACTTATCCAAACTTCGAATGCGTCGGCGGGAACCAAGTGGTGTGCTAGCTAAGCCTCCAGGCCGCCGCCTGTTGTGGTCTTGTCACGTGGCGCCGAGCGGCCGAGCCAGTCTGCTAACCCACACCGTGATGGGACACACCTACGGGCGGGGCCCGCCACTACCATGCCTCGGCGCGTGAGCGGATCCGCTGTGGCCGAGGTGGGCGGTTAGGGTCCCCGCGGAGTTACTGCGTGCAGTATTTGCACGATAAAAGTGGGATCATGGGCGCAGTAAATCCCATGATTGCCCCCTCGGCTTCGCAGCCCATAGGCCTATAAGTAGGGGGAGGAAGGGGAGCAGCGGAGCACGCGTGTCCATCCTCCCTATTCTTTCCTCCTTATTATTCCTCTCGTCGAAGCGCCCCCAAGACACGTTGAGCGCCGTGGTGGTTCGTCTCCGATGAGCTCATCCTCCAACCCCACGCCCCCCATGGCTCGCTCCGGTGCATGGGATGGCTCCGAGGTTCATGATGACCACATCGACTTCCTCCGCCAGACGCGGCGGCTCCCCAGCGAGGACCACGTGAGGGTCCGCCTCGCGCTGAGGAGGGAAATTTCGCCGGCGCCGGAGGAGGGAGAGCGGGTCGTCTTCCGCTCGCACTGCCTCCGTGGCCTTGGCTTGTCGGCGAGCAGCTTCTTCCGATCCTTCCTCGAGTTCTACGGTCTCTAGCCGCACCACCTCACCCCGAACATGGTGGTGCTGCTGTCCGCCTTCGTCACCTTGTGCGAAGGCTTCCTCGGTGTCCTCCCCACCATCGAGCTCTGGGGGGAGTTCTTCTACATCCAGCTTGGCACCCTTGTTGCGTGCATGCTAGCTCAATGCAGCGCGTTCATCGCGGTGCAGAGGCGGCTGGCCGAGAACTCGTTTCCTGCCATCCCGCTGATCAAGTCGGTGAAGATGTGGCAGCGGTCGTCTTTCCACGTGAAGAGCATCTTTACGGAGGGCGACTGGGTCAACTTGCCGGCTTACGAAGCCGGCCCGCCGGCTGGGAGGCGGCCCAACTGGTCGTATCGGCCCAAGACGCTATCGCCCTCCGGAGTCGCCGCTATCGCGCGGCTCCGAGTGCTGACACAGTCAGAGGGCCTGACCGGGCCCGAATTGCTATCCGCCTTCGTGGCATGCCGAGTGCTCCCGCTCCAGAGCTGCACTCACATGATCTGCCAGATGAGCGGACATCGTGACCCGAGTCGGCTGTGCACCAAGGAGATGCCTCATGCAGAGGTAGCTCACATGGTGAACTACCTTGCGAACTGCGAGCTCATGGATGAGTGGCAGTTTGGTAAGGAGCCATATTCACGCGCCAACCCCCGCCTATTGTAAGTCGTCTGTCTTTTTCTCTGTCTCTTTGTTGCCGACTTCGTGTTGTCCAGCCTGACCAATCGGCCTTTGAACAGAGTCCCCTCCTCCAGTCGGCAGCCGGCCCCGCGGGGCCAGAGCGCCAATTCCTCCTCGACCGAGCGGAGAGCGACGTCGACGACCCCGATCTGGGGGCTGCAGCCTTGGAGGACGATGCCGAGGGAGGAGGAGGCGAAACAGGCGGCCCGAGGCTCGGAACCAGCCTCGAGGACTGGCCTGATGATGACGTGGGGGAAGTCGCCCCGCGCCACTAGCCAGGAGCTGGACAGCCGGGCACGAGCTCGCTTGCCGTGCCGGATGCCCAAGGCGGCGCAAAGAAGCGCAGGGCCGCGCCGAGCTTGTTCGGCAGCCGGCCGAAGAAGCCCAAAGGCTCGGCCGCGACGACCAAGCGGGATGAAGCGGCCGCAAAGGCCATCCGCTTCCGCAAGGACGTGAAGAAGCCGCAACTGGTTTCAGCGTAAGCACCACCTTTATCTTGTACCTTCATTTTTTTTCCATGTTGACTCTGTCTGAGTTTCTTCACTCCATTTCCCTTGATCTAGGGCTCCGCTCTCTCTTGAGAAATCGGCCGCCGCCTCCATCGTGGGGTCGGCAGAGACTTCCACCACCACTCGGCGGATCGATCCTGCCGCCGACCTTCGGGAGGCGAGGGAGTGGAACACGCGAGAAGTGCGCAAAGAGCAGGAAGCCACCCATCGGGAGAAGGCGGAGGCCGCCACCCTGAAGAAACTGGCGGAGGCCGAGGCCGCCGACGCGGCGAAGAAGCAGGTTGAAGAAGTCGCGCGCCGCCAGTCGCTGATTTTCGTCACTTCCCTGAACTCCGCGCCGCCACCCCCGGAGTTCGTGGCGCAGAATGGGGAAACCAGGGGCGAGCACCCGGTCATGGAGAGGGACGGAAGCGACGTCGCCATGCCGGACGTGAATGTGCCTCCACCGCCCCCGTCTAGGAGCGTGCGAGGCGAGTAGCCGGCGGACCAGCCGGTGCCGCCGACTGAAAACGAGGTGGCGACAGGCCCGACTCTTGAGGTCGGCACACCGACGCGTCGCCGATTTGCAAAGGCGGCTTCGGCGCCATGCCTGCTGGAGACTGTCGCCGCGAGATCCTTGATCCCGGACACCGAGGCGACCAGCGCCGTGCCCCAGGGGTGGGTGCGGGTTTGCGGGACAGGCCCTCTAAACAAGGCGATGCTAGATGTTCAAGCCAAACTCCGCGCCGAAGTCGACGGCATCAAGAACTGCAACAACGTGTATCTGGCGTCGCGAGAGGCCATCCGCGTATGCTTCTTGTTTCTTTGTGTTTTAACTCTTGTATTGCTTCGCGGGGGCGCGTCCGCGCACCCACTGGGTGTAGTCCCCAAGTTCTGGGCCGACTGCTGAGTAGGCGGCGTGAAACTCTAACTAGTAGGCTCTGAAAGCCAATATCCTTGCTGCAGGATTATCATAACCTCCGCGCGGCCTCCTACAACTCCAGGGTCCAGGAGTTGGATCAACGCGCTGCCAACTTGTCAGAGAGCCGGAGTAAGTCCTCTTCCATCTGCAGGGGCGCGCTGGCACACCCGCGGGCTGTAGTCCCTGAGATCCAGGCCGACTGCTGATTAGTCGGGCCAGATCTTCCTGGTGACTATTCTTCTTTCTATTGATTTTGATGACTCCTTTCTCCGTGGGTGCACGCCGGCGCACCCGCGGGCTGTAGTCCCCGAGATTCGGGCCGACTACCGAACAGTCGGGCCGGATCTCCCCGGCGACTCTAGCCTCTTCTCTGTTGGCAACTGATGCCTTCCCTTCTTCTTTCTTCCGCATAAGCCAACGCCATCCTTCAACGGCAACTAGGTGAAGCCAACGCCGCGCTGCGTGCCAAAGAGGCGGACTGTAGCAAGCTGGCTGAAGAACGTGACCGGCTGGCCATGCAGTTGGCGGAGCAGGCAGGGCTTCTCCAGAAGGCCCAGAAGGAGATGGAGGACAAGGAGACGTGTCTTCTTACCGAGTTCGAGATCAAACGCTCCGCCTGGACCGACAAGGAGGCGATGCTGACGGCTGGCTTTGGCGAAATCGAGGATTTGGTTGGTGGTAGGCGACCTTCTTTACTCTTCTTTTACGTCGCCATTCTCTAGTCAAGCCGGCTTCTTTCTCTTTGTTCTGACTCTTTTGCTTAATCCTGGCAGACTTCTTTCCAGGCCACTCTGGTGCCGCCAACGAGGCTATCGAGGCCGACCGCAGAGAACGAATGGCGGGGGGTGAAGCGATCGCTGCCAATGCCCCTCACACCCTTCGCGAGCAGCTTCTCAGCATCAAGGCCCGTCTTCGGCCGGCTCACCAAATACTGCGCCGGCTTTAGCATGTCGGCGCCCAGGTGATCGTCGCCCTGTGGCCTAACATGCCGGCACCGCGCACTCCCAGTCGGACTGTCGACTGGCTGGAGGTGGCGGCCGGCCGTCTTGAGGCCTGGAAGGGCTCCTCGACCTGGGCTGGAGCGCGCCGGGCCTTGGAGTTCGTCAAGGCATGGTACCATGGGCTGAGTCTAGCCCAGCTAGCCACATTCCGGCTGGAGGCTCAGGAGGAATTGGTGGTCGTGGAAGATGACCTCGTCAAGCGTGCGGCGTCAATCACCGAATACACTGACACCAGCGTCTTTGTCCCAGAGCGGGTTGAGAATGGCGCCGAGGCGTCGCCGGAATGGTTCGGGCTGAACTCGGAAGACGGCAAGGACACGGCGGAGGTGATCGACTCCAGCGGCGAGGAAGAAGGCGAGGCGTAGGAGGAAGGCGAAGAGGAGGCGCGAGAGGTCGGAGCGGACGGCTATCCCCAGCTCGACCGCGCCTCCAGCAACGAGCCACGCCCAACCGAGCTGGCTACCGCTGGAGGCGACCAAGCGGAGACTGACCAGTCAGCCGCTCCACCAACTGACGTCGCCGATTCCTCCGATCCACCGAACCCGTCCGCCGCTTCCTAGGCCGCTAGTTTATCCTTTTTGCACAATTCCACCCGCGGGTTGTATCTTAAACTTGTGTTTTGAAGATCGACCAAGGGCCTTTGTTATGTAAATATTTTTCTGAGTTCTATCTTTTATTGTTTGCTGCTCTTTGGGTTTTTCCTTTGCCCCCTTCCTTGGTTGTCGTCTGGCCAGCCGAACAGCCACTTCTGCGGACTGTGGTTGGGTCAAGTACTTAGCTACTTCTGGGAAGGCAAGTACTTAGTCGTTTTTAGAACATTCTAGCAAGTTAAGTAGAAGCTGGCAGGCCGACTGCTCAACAGTCGGTCGTAGAAGGAGGGAAGCCGGCTTAAACTATGCACGTGCTTTGTGTCCTTAGCCATTTTTCATGTGGACACCCTTTTTGCCTTGCTCCTGCCCACAAGACAGTCGCTCTGCAAGCTGCGGCTTTTGGCAGGAGACGGCTTAAGTGCCAACACATTACTTGTCTGGCTGTAGGAAGCATTTCATAGTACAAGGCGGCAAGTCCCCGGGCTGACTAGTCGGACCCGGTGCCAACCGGCATAAAGAAAATGACATGCTCATAGGCATAATTCCTATCATAAAGATAAAAGAGGGCAGTGCCCGAGCTCTTCTCGGGGGACCCAGAGTCTTCGTACTTTAATACAAAAGGTAGCATGGTACATATTGTATCAACTGTAAAATCTTCGGAGGATATTTGCATTCCATGGTTGCTCCGTCTCCTTGCCGGAGTCGTCCCTCTTGCGCACTCGAGGCTTCTGAGCGTCGATCAGGTAGTAGGAGTCATTGCCCAACACCTTGCTGATGATGAAGGGGCCTTCCCAAGGCGCTGAGAGCTTGTGCTCGCCGGCTGTTCGCTGGATTAGCCGGAGCACAAGGTCTCCTTCTTGGAAAGATCTTGGCTTGACCTTCCGATTGTAGTATCGGTGCAGGCTCTGCTGGTATAGCCGGCCCTCTTCCAGCAGATCGACACCGTCTTGATGTGCTTCTTCTGCCTCCTCTTCGATGTACATGGTGACTCGAGGGGAGTCGAATTCTATGTCCCTTGGGATGACGGCTTCGGCACCGTAGACGAGGAAGAAAGGCATGAAGCCGGTTGACTTGTTCGGAGTTGTACGCAGGCTCCAGAGGACGGCTGGCAGCTCGTCGAGCTAGCAGCCGGCCGAACGCTCCATAGGCTCGACCAGTCGGGGCTTGATGCCGGACAAAATGAGGCCGTTTGCTCGCTCCACCTGGCCGTTTGACTGCGGATGGGCAACGGATGCTAAGTCCAGTCGGATGCCCTGCGTCGCGCAGAATCGGGCCAGGGCGCCTTTGGCAAAGTTTGTGCCATTTGTCAGTGATGATAATTTGCGGTATGCCATACTGGACGGTGATGTCGTTGATGAAAGTCATAGCTGTCGGACCATTCAGCTTCTTGATTGGTTTTGCTTCTTTCCACTTGGTGAACTTGTCCACCGTGACAAGCAGATGAGTCATGCCACCTCGCGCTATTTTGAATGGTCCCACCATGTCCAGGACCCAGACAGCAAAGGGCCAGGCAATGGGAATAGTCTTGATTGCAGAAGCCAACTGATCTGGCTTAACGGAACTTCTGGCACCCTTTGCATTTCTGGACCAAGTCTTTGGCGTCTTCTAGAGGAGTCGGCCAGAAAAAACCATGGTGGTAAGCTTTGGCAACAAGTGCTCTTGAAGCCGCATGGTGGCCACATTCTCCTTGATGGATGTCTTTGAGGATTGCTTGGCCTTGCTCCGGCTTGACACAGTGGTTGTAGACACCGGTGACACTGCGCCTCACAAGCTCTTTGTTGACTATGGTGTATGCTGCTGCCCGGCGTTGCACTCGCCAGGCAGAGATCTCATTAGTCGGTAGCTCTTTGTTTACCAGGAAGTTGAGGATGGGCTGGGCCCATGAAGGTGCTGCGATTTCTTCGACTGCTAGGACTGCAACTTGGACGAGGGCGGTTGGGCCGGGAGGCGGCGAGTTGGAGTCGGCTGCCGCTTGCTGGGTCGATGAAGTCCCCGGGCCGACTGCCACAGTCCCCGAGCCGGGCTCTGAAGTCCCCGGGCTAAACGCTGCAGTCCCCTGGCTGGGTTCTGAAGTCCCTGGGCCGGGTGCGACTGCCGCTGCCCCCGGCCCGCCTGCTGGAATTCCCGTGCCGGCTGTTGGAGCTCTCAAGTCGGATCGGACTGCTTCAGGAGGAGCCGACACGAAGATAGAATCCGACTCTGGCGATGGCTTGACAGACGGCTTGAGGAGGCATTGTAGGGCGACACCGGTCGGTATTTCTTGACGGGTGGAGACGATTCATGCCAAGGCATCTGCTTGCTCATTGTCATTTCTTGGCACATGGAGAAACTCGCACCCCTCAAAATATCCACTAAGTTGCTATACGAGGAAGCGGTAGCTCGCCATGTTTGCGTCTTTGGCATCCCAGTCGCCTGATGACTGCTGGACCACCAAGTCAGAGTCACCATAGCACAGGATCCGGCGAATGCCGAGTTATTTGGCAAGCCGAAGCCCATGAATGAGTGCCTCATATTCAGTGACGTTGTTGGAGGCGGCAAAATGGATTTGCAGCATGTATCTGAGCTTGTCACCTTTGGGAGAGGTGAGGATGATGCCGGCTCCCAAACCGGTGCGCATCTTGGAACCATCAAAATGCTTCTGCCAATGGGTGGAGTCGGGAGATGACGGCAGGTACTAGGTCTCGGCCCAGTCGACAAGGAAGTCGGCCAGCGCATGTGACTTGATGGCGGTGCAAGGCTGGTAGTAGATGGTGTAGGGGGCCAAATCGATGGCCCATTTGGCCACTCATCCTGAAGCATCCCGACTTCCAATGATCTCGGCCAGTGGAGCTGTGCACACCACAGTGGTTGGGTGCTCTTGAAAATAAGGCTTCAATTTCTTGGCGGCAAAGTGCACGCCGTAGCACATCTTCTGGTCGTGGGGGTAGTTTTTCTTGGAAGCTGACAACACTTCACTCAGGTAATACACCGGTCTCTGGACTGGTAGTGCCTTGCCTTCCTCCTTGCATTCTACCACCATGACTGTGCTGACCACTCGGCTGGTGGCGGCGATGTAGAGGAGCATGGGCTCCTTAGGAGTCGGAGCCGCCAGGACAGGTGGAGTAGTCAGCATCTTCTTGAGCTGGAGAAAAGCTTCATCCACCTTGTCATTCCACTCGAAAAAATGGTCTTCTTCATGAGCTGGTACAGGGGAAGAGCCTTCTCTCCCAGCCGACTGATGAAACGGCTGATGGATGCCAAACAGCCGGTGAACTTCTGCACACCAAGTAGTAGGGTGGGCACTTCCATCTTCTCGATGGCCTTGATCTTCACAGGGTTGCACTCTATACCGCGCTCTGAGACCAGGAATCCAAGAAGCTGGCCGGCTGGTACTCCAAAGACGCATTTCTCCGGGTTGAGCTTGATTTGAAATCGGTGTAGGTTCTCAAAGGTCTCCTTGAGGTGTTCCAGCAGCGTTCCACGCTTCTTCATGTTCACCACAACATCGTCCACATAAACGTGGGCGTTTCTGCCGAGCTGTTTGAGGAGGCACTTCTGCAAACAATGTTAAAACGTGGCGCCAGCATTCCTTAAGCCGAACGTCATGGTCAAGTAGCAGAAGCCTCCAAATTGTGTGATGAAGGCGGTCTTCAGTCTGTCGGCCGGGTTCAACTTGATCTGGTGATACCCTGAGTATGCATCCAAGAAACTCAATAGCTCACATCCAGGTGTGGAGTCTATCACTTGGTCAATTCTCGGCAAAGCAAATGGTTCTTTGGGGCAGGCTTTGCTGAGGCTGGTGTAATCAATACACATGCGCCACTTCTTGTTTTCCTTCAGCACAAGGACTGGGTTGGCCAGCCATTCTGGAAAGAACACTTCCATGATGAAGTCGGCTGCCAACAGCCAGATTATCTCTTCTCCAACGACTCTTCTCTTCTCTTCTAACAAGCAGCGCAAGGGCTGCCTGACTGGCTTGGCATCAGACAGGACATGTAACTTGTGCTCGGCGAAATCCGTCGGAACACCCGACATGTCTTTAGGTGCCATGCAAATATGTCCCGATTCTCACGGAGGAAATCGACGAGCTCGCCTTCCTATTTGTTGTCAAGGTTTGCACCTATGACAGCGTACCTCTTCGGGTGGCTCCCGGTCCAAGGGTATCTTCTTTGTCTCTTTGGCCGGCTTGAATGAACTCTCGGCTTCCAACTCCTTGGGGTTGGCTGACATCTTCGGTTACTTGCTTGCCATTGCCACAACTCGGTCAAGGAGCCGCTTCTCGGCCGCGATCACGAGGGATTTGGCAAGACGACTGCTATCTGTCGCACAAGCGGACGACTTCTTGTAGTCACGGCTATGGTCAGAATTCCCTTAGAACTCGGTATCTTCATCTTGAGGTAAGCGTAGTGGGGGACCGCCATGAACTTGGCCAGTGCAGGCTGGCCAAGTAGTGCACGGTATGGGCTCTCGAGGTCCACCACCTCAAACCATACTGGCTCTCATCGGAAGTGATCCTTGTCTCCAAAGAGGATGTCTATCTGGATCTTGCCGATTGATGAGCAGGAAAGGCCAGGAACTATGCCATGGAATAAAGTTCGACTGAGCTGAAGCGGCCTTTATTCGATTCCTAACTTCTCCATGGTATGTTTGTACAGAATGTTGATGCTGCTGCCGCCATCTATCAGAAATCGGGAAAACTGAGCAACTCGCCTATCAGTGGCAAAGGTGGCTTCTAGGACCAGGGCGTAGGAGCCGGGGTTGGGCATTACTTCCGGGTGGTCAGCTCTGCTCCAGCTGATGGGCTTCTCGGACCAATGCATGGACTCGGGGGTCTCCGATGCCACTGCATTCACTTCTTGCTGTCGTTATCGTCTGCTGTGCTTATCGTCGGCCACACTGATGAACACGACATAAGCTCCCTGCTCTTCAGGGTACTCGTCTTGTATGGCGAACAGTTTGGCAATGGCCACGCACACTTCTGCTACACCGAGCCAAGGCGGGTGGGCCCAGCGGGAGCCGGCGTGCCGCCCACAGCATGGTCCATCTCGCGCCGGTAGGATTCCGACAGGCATCTCATGCTAGCCAGCTTCTTGGCGCCCTCGACGAGCTGGATGCGGCATGCTTCTAGCATATCGGCGTCGACGTCTTCTGTGATGGGCCCCGTCAGGTCTTGTAGTGCCGCGTTGAGCGGATCGAGAGCACCTCCCCCGGAGTGTTCCCTGTGGCCGATGACAAGCACTTCCGTGACGGTGCTTTTGCCGCATTTCACGCAAGGGGGCGGCTTGTCGTAGACCACCATGTTGGTGAGGAATGCGTCAAGTGATGCAATGTCGGAATCGACAAGCATCGGGTCCGTGGAGCCAACGGATTCCAAGTCCATAGCGGGCTCGCTGGCTACATGGAGCTGGTTAAGGAGGCTGACGTCGCGGCTTTTAGGGCCATCATTGCCCGGATCGGACGCCGGCTCGTCGGAGAGGCGAACCTCGCCAACAAGGTCGGCGAGGCAGCTCCTCGTGCAGGCGATCTTCGCGCCATGCAGCGCGTCGACACAGACGCCGTCTGGCGTGCCGGGCTGACTACGCTCGCCAGGGAGGAAAAGGGTTCCCGTCCAGAACGGGTCTCCGGACGACGGTGCACCTCGCCCCATAGTGGGCGCCAAATGTCGGGGGTTGGGTGCGACATATGGCAAAGGATGGCTTATGTAACGCCCCGAGACCTTTGTGCCAGGTGTCTTCCAATTATTCACTGTTGTTGCCTTGTCATTTGTTTGCGTGTCTTGCATTTCATATCATGTCATCATGTGCATCGCATTTCCATACATGTTTGAATCATGCATCCGTGCATTTTCCCCGTTGTCCGTTTCGCAATCCAACACTCCTATGTCCTCTGTCGCACCCTTTTGCCTGTTTTCGTGTGCGGGTGTTAAACATTCTCCGATTGGACCGAGACTTGCCAAGCGGCCTTGGTATGCTACCGGTAGACCGCCTGTCAAGTTTCGTGCCATTTGGAGTTTGTTTGATACTCCAATGGTTAACCGAGGAACTGTAAAGGCCTCATGTGTGTTGCAGCCCAACACCTCTCCAAAGTGGCCCAAAACCCATCCAAGCCTCCTCCTTCCTCTCGGTCGTTCGATCACGATCGTGTGGCCAAAAACCGCTCCTCATTTGGACTCTCCTAGCTCCCTCTACCTATATATATATGTGATCCTCTCCGAAATTTCGCGCAGTACAAACCCTAGCGTCTTCCTCCTCGCACCGCCGGACATGTCCAACCGCGCCGGACATGTCCGCCGGACATGTCGCTACAGCCAATCGCGTGCCACCACCTCAGCAGAGCCGCCGCTCCAAGCCAGTGGCATCGCGCCACGTGTCCTGCTCCACCTCGCCAGCTTCCCCGCAGCCGCACGGGACCGTGAGCCCACGGCCGGCCCGCGTAGGCCCGGATCCCCGCCATCGCGCCAGTTCCAATTTCCCGCTCGAGGGGAGGAGCCCCTCGATCCTGCAGCTCGTAGCCGGCCTCGCCGGGGCCCGCTGTGCCACCGCCGGGGATCATCTCTCAGGCGAGCTCTCCGCCGCCTGGCCTTCTTCACTTCCTCCCCATGCTCTCTCTCATGCCGTCTCTCTCCTTCATAGGGCAACCACCGCCAAGGAGCCTCGGGTCACCTAGTACCCCGCCCGCCGCCGCCGATGGCCGGATCCACCGGTTCCTGGGCGGATCTACCGGTTCCCGCCTTGCTCTGGTATTCTCCTCGCCTCCCTTCCGACCGGTGTTGGTGCCATCCTGCCATGGCCGCCTCCACTGCTCGAGCAGGAGGAGGACGAACACCCGCTCGGGCTGCCTCCTTCGTCGTGTGGGCCCAGCCCAGCTTCGGTGGCCCACCTCCTCGCCGGCCTGCCTCACTTCCTCCTCTCTGGGCCGAGCCCATATTGTGAGCACCCCCTTCTATTCTCTGCCCGATGCACGCTTTAGATATTCAGCGCCCGCCTGTTTTTTTTTCAAAACGGCCAAGTCGCAAGGATCTTAGTAATTTTATGCCCCTGCTCATCGCATCATAACTTCATCACCGTTCCTCCGATTTGTGCGTGTGGCATATCAAATTGTTCGTCTCGATGTCCTCTTCATTTCATTCCATTGCACCATGCTTGTTTGAGTTTATATTGATGCCCTAAATGCTGTTGCAAGAGTGCTATGTAATGTTAGTGTTTGTTTCTTAACAGATTATGGACATTTGTCATTTTTGCCATGATTAATGTGTGCCTCCTATGAGTATGAGCTCTACATGTGTTTCGTTATATGCCAGGTCATCTTTACAGGGGTATATGTCAGGTATTTTTGTGATCAATGTGGTGACCAGCACAAGCATGCAAAGTAGCTCTCGTGATGTTGCTGATTTTAGGGACTTAGAATTCTTCTAAGTCATTTTCCTGCTGTTATTTTCATGCCATGTATTCATGTTGCTACAGAGTGATCCATGCCTCTTTTGAGCATGTTAAGTAAGGATGATTTTGCGATATTGTTATGCTCTATCCATCCGTGCCTTTGTTTGCAATAATGGAGTCCCCTAGCATTACTCAATCTTGCTCTACGTTTGCTACAAAATGTTCCTGGCAGACTGTTTACGTGTTAATCAATTTTGCCAAGGTTGTTGTAGTTGATCCATGCATGCTATGAGATGGTTCTTGCCATTTTTAGCTTATTGATCATGTCTTCTTGCTGGGTGTATGCTTAGTTTGTCATGCAATGCCTTGTGGTGAGTGCATCGAGCTCGCAAACATGCCTTCGTAATTATGTTTATGCCATGTCTAGTTTTCTGCTAAGTCTGAATCTGTTAATGAAACTTGCTATGTTTACATGGTTTCCACTGTATTTTGTGATTCCTTTTGGCTTATGGTCAGTAAGGGACTTTTGTTATATGCTTTGAGTAGATTTATGCCATGCCTTGCTTTGCCATGATATGTTCCTGTAGCATGTTGTTATCTTGCTCTAAACATTGCTTCCTGATGTTAAGTCTGAGATGCTATTATCTTTTGCTCTTTTGCCATGCTTGTTTGAACCTGTTATTGTGTGATTTAGCCTTAGCTCAGTGTTCCTCTTTTGTCAAGCATCTTGAGTAGTTCACTGCCATGTGCTTTGTTGCTATGTTGGAGTGCAGTAGCTTAGTTTCTTGTTGCATTTTAGATGGCATCATGTTGTTAATCGCAGCTTTGTGCCATTATTGTTTTGCTTGCCATTTGCAAACCATGCATCCGATTCCAGTGATATTTATACCGATTTCGACCGAAATCAACTCATCTTTCCAGCGGCACTCTTGGTTTTCCATGTTGAGGACTGGTTCAATCTTTCCCTTCCGGAGCACGCATATGCATTGCATAACACATCCCGCATATCAAGCCATGTTTTGCATCATGTTGCTTGCGCATTGCACCGTGGTTGATTGTCGTTTCCTTTGCTTGTGTTCTTGATTTGGGTAGAGCCGAGAGAAGAGTTCGTGTTCGAGGTACCCGTTGAGTACGCTTACGAGGATCAAGCTTTCGTCTTCTTGGAGAACTTTGAAGGCAAGATGACCATACCCTCGAAATCACTTCTATCTTTGCTTGCTAGTTGCTCGCTCTTTTGATATGCCTATGCTGCGATACCTACCACTTGCTATATCGTGCCTCCCATAATGCCATGTCAAACCTCTAACCCACCTTGTCCTAGCAAACCGTTGTTTGGCTATGTTAACGCCTTGCTCAGCCCCTCTTATAGTGTTGTTAGTTGCAGGTGAAGATGGAGTTTGTTCCTTATTGGAACATGGATATTTGTTGGGATATCACAATATCTCTTATTTAATTAATGCATCTATATACTTGGTAAAGGGTGGATGGCTCAGCCTTATGCCTGGTGTTTTGTTCCACTCTTGCCTCCCTAGTTTCCGTCATACCGGTGTTATGTTCCTTGATTTTACGTTCGTTACGCGGTCAGGTTATAATGGGAACCCCTTGATAGTTCGCCTTGAATAAAACTCCTCCAGCAAGGCCCAACCTTGGTTTTACCATTTGCACTAACAACCTATCACCTTCCCTTGGGTTCTGCAGACTCAAGGGTCATCTTTATTTTAACCCCCCGGGGCCAGTGCTTCTCTAAGTGTTGGTCCGAAATGGGCAGCCTGCGGGGCCACCTCGGGGAAACTTGAGGGTTGGTTTTACTCGTAGCTTGACCTATCCGGTGTTTCCTTGAGAACGAAATATGTGCAGCTCCTATTAGGATGTCAGCGCATCGGGCGGCTTTGCTGGTCTTGTTTTACCATTGTCTAAATGTCTTGTAACCGAGATTCTGAGCCTAATCGGGTCTTCCTGGGAGAAGGAATATCCTTCGTTGACCGTGAGAGCTTGTGATGGGCGAAGTTGGGACACCCCTGCAGGGTTTTAAACTTTCGAAAGCCGTGCCCACGGTTATGGGCAGATGGGAATTTGTTAATGTCCGGTTGTAGAGAACTTGACACTTAACTTAATTAAAATGCATCAACCGCGTGTGTAGCCATGATGGTCTCTTTCCGGTGGAGTCCAGGAAGTGAACACGGTGTTGGAGTTATGCTTGAACGTAAGTAGTTTTAGAATCACTTCTTGATCACTTCTAGTTTCACGACCGTGCCTTACCTTCTCTTCTCGCTCTCATTTGCGTAAGTTAGCCACCACATATGCTACCACTTGCTGCAGCTCCACCTCACTACCTTTTTCCTACCCTTAAGCTTAAATAGTCTTGATCGCGAGGGTGTGAGATTTCTGAGTCCCCGTGACTCACAGATTATTTCCAAAACTAGTTTGCAGGTGCCGATGATACCGTGCAGGTGACGCAACCGAGCTCAAGGAGGAGCTCGATGAAGATCTTGTTCATTGTGTTGTTTTGTTTCAGTTGATCAGTAGTGGAGCCCAGTCGGGACGATCGGGGATCTGTAGCATTAGGGGTGGTCTTCTTTTATTTCGGTTCCGTAGTCGGACCTTGATTGTATTCTGGATGATGTAATGCTTTATTCATGTATTGTGTGAAGTGGCGATTGTAAGCCAACTATGTACCTCTTTCTTATTCAGTACATGGGATGTGTAAAGATTACCCCTCTCGCGACATGCCTACAATGCGGTTATGCCTCTAAGTCATGCTCCGACACGTGGGAGATATAGCCGCATCGTGGGTTTAATAGCTTATCATAGTGGGTGCGATTAGAACGTCGCCAGTGCCTGGAAACGGGATGAGGCGTAGACATGAACGCCGGCGTACTTCACCCAGGTTCGGGGCTCTCCTAGGAGATAACACCCCTAGTCCTGCCCTGCGGGGCCTCCGTATGATCACTAAGACACAAGTGGTACAATGGTGCTCCTCGAGCTGTTTGAGGTGGGAGAGGGCAAGGCTGGCTCTCTACTCCCCTAGGTCTAAGTCTAGTCCTAACAGGTTCAAAACCCTTTGCATGGGTGCCCTGGGGGTTTATATAGACCTACCCCCCAGGGGTACAATGGTAATACAGCCGGGCGTAAGGCCCAGCTGTCAGTCTCTTTATCCGCCGGCTTCTCCGCCGGCTGTTGGGGCCCGCCGCCTGGTGGGCCCCGCCGACTGGTCAGGTACGGGGCCGACAGGCCACCTCCGCCACTCTCGGGTCTTGTCGGCTGCTGATCAATGTAGCCGTGACACTAATGACGTAGGCTTGGTCAGGGGATCGTGGCTACAACTCCACCGCCTGGCGGGCGATTACTGTAGCCACTCTACGTCTCATTTGGTTAGTGGCGTGTGGGATCCGAGGAAGGGGCGAGCCGACTGCTGGGGGCCGACCTCCCTCGGGTCCAACTGGTCGGGCTCTAGCCGTCTTCCGGGCTCTCGCTGATTACTGGGGCCCGTCGTCCTTGGGTCGTACCGACAGGCCGTCATGGGAGCAGTGCTCCGCCTGCTTGTGGTGATGTCAGGAGTGGCGTGGCAACAGTGCCACGCCGAGCGGTGATCTCCGCCGGTATGGTGCACTGTGGCCATGCCCGGCCCTGGATCGAGGGGAGGATGGTCTACACTGTAGCCACCCCTGTCTTTTCTTTCTTGATGAGGGCGCGGGCTTTGTTGGCGCCATGGGCCGACTGCTAGGGGCCATCTTCTCTAGAAGCCGCCAACGGGTAGCCGGCTATTCCTTTAGCCGGCCACCAGAAGGTGGCACTTCATCTTGGTTCCTTGAGGGGCGCAGCTAGCCCCGATGTCTTGAAAGGTTATGGGCCTCGGGTTAGCCTACCCGTGGCCTATTACTCGGACAAAATCACCTCAATTTACTTGTATAACATGGAAAAATTCCACTTTTCTTTAGTACTTAGCAAACTTATCATCTCTACTCTTGTAAAAAAAACGAGTTGGTGATGATGGTGTGCCTACCATCTTAGAATATAGACCTTCCGATCTATATCTGATGGGTAGAAAGCAAACTATGATAATTTTACAAAAGATACCCGCACCTCTCTCCACATTTCCAGATAAGGCCTTGCCTCGTTCATCCTTATCTCCCACAACCTCATTGCTGAGCAATTAAAAAAGAAGTCTCTAGAAGAAACATGGTGGCCGCTGCCACCTGCCATCGCCGTCCATCCCCATGCCTCCGCCCAGTCCGACCACCAGTCACCACCACGCTCCACTCCTCCTCACCTTATCTCTCATCTTTAATTTTTTCGATGAAATTCTCGAGATACCATTTTTCCGATAAAATTCTCGAGAAATCATTAGTTTTTACACGTGGGATTACTCCTGCATGGGTCAATCACAACAGGCGTTTTGTAAAAAAATACATCTTGATGTTCCATGCAATGCACACGCATCTTGCTAGTAATTGTATAACGCAAATCACGAGCAGGAAGTGACATTTTTTACACAACCACATTAACATGGCCACGTAAATCACTAGCTAAAGTGTAATACCATTATACTTATATCCCGATGCAAAAGGTTGAGTACATGACCGAAGAGTAGAGTCGCACACACGCACTCCGTCTCTCAGAATCTCACACACACACCATTTACGTGCCGCCCCTTAAGAAGACACATATGTTACAATTTGTGCACCCGTGGGTACACGTGATGGTGCGCATTTATCTAAGCTAGACGGCGAACCCAAACAGTAGCTGCATTCATTCCCCTCCCACCGCCTCTTCTCTGGTCGGCGTCGCCCGGTAGCCATGGCCCGGCGGAAGGTAACGACATACACCATACACCCGCCGGAGCGGCGCTTTAATTTGGAAATTTTAGTGGTCATGCATGCATTTTTTTGTGCTAGCACTCCTATATAAGTACGACCGGTCGTTTCCCACGGACGTGCATGGGTGGTGGAAGAGGAAGGAGAAGGGAAGCGAGCTATGGTGTAACGTTTTTACCACAGTTTCTTACGAAACTGAGTGCAATAATAGTGTAGTTTTGCAAACTACCAGTACTACACCTGAAACGGTTCAAAACCAATACCACCACCACGCCTGCGTCTGACCACCCTAGCCGACCCAACCCCCCTCCCTTGCCAGCACACGATTCCCACGTGAAACGTTCAACGTCACTATAGATCGTCAGTGTCGCATTAATGCCAGGCCAGAGCGGAGGCGACCTCTCATCGGTGCCGGCTTTGAAGCAGCGCGACGGCCGCGAGAGCGCCGCTTCCCGGTGCACGTGACTGCTCCGCTTCAAGGCTAGCCATAGTTTGGATGAGTCTCCATCGTGGGGAACCACACTAGCTGTGATGATATGGACTCTCGCTGTCCACAGTTATGAATCATTCCATCTATGAAGAACACATGGGACTGGAACTATGAGACGGACATGTACCTAGGAGTGGACGTATGAACCTGAGTAATGTAGTGCAGTAAGCGAAGTAGAAAGGCACAAATCTTACATTCTTAAGAAGTCGATCCCCACCACTACCAATTCTGTCAACATGGACAACGTCCACATCAGCTTCATGCCACATCAGTGTTCACATGAGGCTTAACATGCATGTGATGCCATGTCATCCTACCATTACCATCTCATAGATCTTTACTTTATCATGGAAAAAATAGATCTTTTATTTATCAATAAAACGTTCGATTTAGTGTGCATCGCTCCTCTTCCATCTTCTGTAGCCGACGATACACATCGTCTTCCATCTTTCATAACTGACGCAACATCTTCTTATCCTCAACCCCCTGTTTGCTATGCACATCTCCTCACTCCAATCGAAATCTTTAATAACCTCCATCAGCCATCCGCACCGCCCAAGCCGGCGGCAATCTCTTCCTCCGTGCCACCCAAGATGGAGGTATTCTCTTCATGCGTCCACATAGGTGGTTCCTGCCTTAACCGTCCGTCCGTGCCAGCCAAGCCGGCCGCACAACCGCCGGCCACCAATGTCTAAAGTGGCGCTCCTCCATTGACGTAAGTGCGGCCGCCTCGCCGCAACCTCATGGCGCAGCACGCCTTAGTTTCTATCTCCCTCCAAAGCATCTGGATCCATTCCCTTCCTGTAGTATTGTTGTTTGGGATGGCCCTGTGCACCCGCCTCTCTTTGATTTAGATGCAGGCCGGCCGCACGCTGCTGGCAATACGGTAGTTCTTACTCCATTGAACAAAACGAGGTAATCACGCATGTTTCTTCTATGTCTGAGCATTCAGACCCTTAATGTTGCATTCTATTTCCTTCTCCTTCCTTTATTTTTGTTCTCTGGGATGGCCCATCTAGCTGCCTCTCTTGATTCATGTTCAACCTTCCGACTGCCAGCAATTCGGCACTGTTGCTAGATTTTTGCTGCATTTTTATTCTTGTACACATATTAACTCTTTGCATTTTGTGACGAGATAATTCGCTGTAGATTTCTTACGGCTAATGTAGCTACTTCGTAATTATCTCTGTACTACACTGCTACTATCCGGATGTACTACCAATAACTTGGTTTGTTTGTTTATGCTTGCAGGTATACAGTCCAGTCTACACTTTTTGTTATATTTTACCCAAAGCAATATGACCTCACACAAAAGTGGACTGCTATTGAATCATAATCTCACATGTGAATGATTGACAATTTTTTCTCTAATCTTGATTGGGGCTAGTATTTATAACTGCAAAACTTTGCTCACTTTCATGTTTGTTGCTTGGACTTCTCACACCTGTAATTTGTTTTAATTTATAAATTGTTTTAATTTTCAATAATATCATTCATCAATTATGTAACACTGAAGTAAAGATTGGCTTCGACATTATCTCTGTATTATCCTATGATCGGGGTGTTCTAGCAAGAAAAAGATTTATTCATTTGTGCTTGCATGTATACAGTGCACTCTACACATTTTTATATTAACCCATATGAATATGACACAAACACTGACCCTGATAACCTCTCTACACTTGAATAAGGATGTCAAATACGACTGACAAAATATTTTCTTGTACTGTAATCTTGATCATTGAAAAAATTCAGTCACTTTTAGGCAGGTACTTAACTTAATATTATTCATCTGAGTTAACTGGTACCTGTGTCGCAACATTGTACCAATTTTGTGTCATTGCAAAATAACATGTGCACTTAACTTTTGCTCATTGCTTATTTTTATATACCAATAGGTCACTGCAGGTTGGGTTATCTGTTTGTGAACTTATATTTTTCTTTTTGTTCAAACTATGTTTTCTCAATGCTAGCAGAACTCCATAGATTATACATCTTCAGAGTCTTGTTTTTGCACACGAGAATATATCTTAAGAGCCCATTGCGAGCCATTAACTCCGCAGAAAATGCTAGCTGCCAATACAAATTCTTTAGCTATCAACAGTGTGATCAATAGTATGCACAATCTCACCACACAGAATTTGCTGAGATGCCGGATGCTCTACCTTTGTATTTACATCGTCCGCACTCCAGGATGAACGCCTCTGAAATCCTCACGTCACTCTTCCATTAGTTCTGCCAAAAAGGCATAGTAGATACATGCACGAAATGAATCTGCTCAAGGATTCTACAAAATGAAAAGTATGTGTAACTATCACAAGGAAATCTCAGGGTGAAGACTATAGTAACCAACTGCCACATGAACATCACATTATCACTGTTGGCTGCATAAAAAAAGTGAATGACACCTCCAAGACATTTCCAGCAACGAGGACCCGGCAAAAGGAATTTGATACATATTTGCTCCTTTGCTAATTAACACACATTTATAAACAATATATTTATTCTACATATAACCACATTTATAAATATATTGTACCAAGTACTTGGATTCAATATAACTTTTGTTACTATACACTTCTTAAAATTTTCCCTCAACTCAAACCACGTGTAATTGCATTGCCAACTTACTATGGTTCTCTACGAATATCATGGTATTTTAATCTTTGAATTGTTAACAGATTGGTTCTCTAAAATTCATCCTCAAATACCCACAGCAACGCGCGGGGAATCATCTAGTAGTATGAACATGCGTGGCATATAGGCATTTGTCTCTTACTACCACTAAATGTTGTACGTGCAATGCACGGTGATGTTATGGAGTACGTGCCTAAGTACTATACTACTACTATATTAATTGTAGGCATATATTAGGTTTTATATTTGTTTACGTGTATGCCCCGAGACATTCCAACTAGACGTGTCTTTCTCTCCGGGTCGCACTTTGTATAGTTCATACCACTAGTACTACTACGTGTGGTCTCCGACCTAGAAGTGGAAGAAGTGGAGACACCCTACCACGTTGTTCATGTCCCACTCATTTCGATGATGTGTGGGACATCCAGCACGTGCTGTGTTTGGCACTCCATCATAAGAGTTGAAACGCTAGCATTCATCAAAAATAAAAAATAAATATAAATCAACAATGATACTATACCACGCGGTTTCCTTGCTCCTCGATATCAGAAAGAATACTTCTGTTCACCGACATGTGGGACGTCGACCATCCTGGTCCACTTGCCATGCACATAGAACTCCAAGGGAGAGTCACCCCGGTCGTCGTGCTGCAGTAATGACTAATGAGCCGTCAAATCACAGGCCCAACCTTTCCCACTGTGAAGTTGCTCGGACGAAGGAACCATCTTGACATCATTGAATTTAGCTTCTTGAAGAAAATTACTATACCAGCAGTACTGCTAGCTACAGTAGTTACTCCAACAGAGGCCTACTTTGGTCCATAGGATAGGAATTTTATAGGAATATGAAAATCATAGGAAGTGAGATGACATGTATCTCAATTCCTATAGAGAAAGAGATGCCATTTGATGCATAGGATAGGAATTTTTCCATTGAGTCTAGGCTAATGTACTGGTAATTTCCTCTAAAACCTATAGTAGGAACTCGTACTGGTACATGCTCATAATTAATTAAACAAATGTATGGGCGACACAGACACACACACTAACTACTAGTACTACTACTTCTCACATGATGGTCAGACACCATCATTCTCCTTCCCGGCTTTGTCGGCGACATCCCACCATGCTTGGATCTTCGACAACCTCTCCGCAGCAGCGCGTGCATCCTCTTCTTTCTTGTGGCGGCGGGCCTCCCTTTTCTTGAGTGCTTTCTAACTTTTCCGCTCCCTCTATGCGGCTTTGGCCGCCTCTTGCTCTACCGCCCATTCGGCCTTGGCAGCTTCAAGTTCCTCCCACGTAGGTGTGAGGTCGCGAGCGGCGACACTGCGGGATGCCATCGCTTCCCTACCATTTTGTGTTCGATCATGGGCGGCGAGGATCTCGGCGCGGTGGGATGCCATCGCTTCCTTACCGATTAGTGTGCAGCGCGGTGGCATAAATGATGGTTGGTGAGAACTATGGGGTGGAGTGGCTGGACAACCATATAGTGCATTGGTTTGTCAAGAGCTCAAGGACAGAAAACGAAGGAAATTTGGATTGCCCTTCAATCCTACTCATTTGTTACCGAGTAAAATGCATTGGCGGTCATCGAACTTGTCTTGATAGCTCACTTTGATCATTGTATACAAGATATGGTGATTATACAGTCAATGGCTCGGCGTATAACTCTGTATTTGTCCGGTTGACCAATCAAATAGTCCGCATGCGCCTCATCAGCTCGTGTTCTTTATCTATCTATCTATATGGGCCTACCTATTAGTGGCGAAAGAAATAAAAATGAAAATTATGCGTATGTGAAGAATCAAACCACAGACTCGTCACTTCAACGCACACTCGTCAGCCAAATGAAAATGAAATACTTTGCGTTAAATGCACAAACCGATTTTTTTATATTATACGTGATGCACACATTAGCGCACACCGTCCATAGAGGCAAGTAGCATGTACCCGTGCAGACACTCACACTCACGCCGTCAAACCATGGTAATGCATGCACATCGCCCTCTCAATCAAAGTCCTGCTCATGGCGCAACGCAAACGGCGAGCCTGTCACCTGCGCCCCTTGGTGATGCCTGCCATTACTGTTTAGGCGTTTGCTAGAGGCCTCCGTGAACACCGAGCACGTATTCACCTGGCTCAACACCCACGGTCATACTCGTGACTTGGTGCCTTGCTCATGTATATCATCCATAACAATGACAATCTATAAAACAGCCTAGCTAGAGAGGGTACTATGGTACCTATATATGTATCGTCAGCGACCGATCATAGTGCCAGTACACATGAGTGTGTGTCTGATCGATTCATCCATTATTCGTAAGTTATGCATGGTTGTGTGGTTTCTAATGGTGGTCGTCGAAGGCTAGCTGGCGACAAGAGAGGTTGCATGGACGCCTGGTTGTCAATACGTTTTGCATACGCTTCAAAGGCTCGTCATCCATGAGTTCACATTTTACCACCACGCCAGCGTCTGACCGCCCTGGCCTACCGAACGATCCTACCAAAGCTGATATCTTTTGCCCTTTTGCCATTCTTGTTTGAACCTGCTCTTGTGTATTTTAGCCATAGCTCAGTGTTCATCTTTTGTCAAGCATCTCGAGTAGATCACTGCCATGTGCTTTGTTGATATGTTGGAGTGCAGTAGCTTAGTTTCTTGTTGCATTATAGATGGCATATTGCTGTTAATCACGGAATTGTGCCATTATTGTTTTGCTTGCCATTTGCAAACCGTGCATCCGATTTGTGTGATCTTTATATCGATTTCGACCGAAATCAACTCATCTTTCCAGCAGCATGCTTGACTTGCCAAGTTGAGGCCTGGTTAAATCTTTTCCTTCCGGAGCACGCATATGCATTGCATATCTCATCCCGCATATCATGTCTTGTTTTGCATCATGTTGCTTGCGCATTGCACCGTGGTTGATTGTTGTTTCCTTCGCTTATGTTCTTGCTTGGGTAGAGCTGGGACATGATTACGTGATCGAGGAACCCGTTGAGTACGCTTATGAGGATCAAGCTTACGTCAACTCGGAGAACTTTGCAGGCAAGATGACCATACCCTTGAAATCACTTCTATCTTTGCTTGCTAGTTGCTCGCTCTTTTGCTACGTCGCGATACCTTCCACTTGCTATATCATGCCTCCCATATTGCCATGTCAAGCTTCTAACCCACCTTTCCTAGCAAACCGTTGTTTGGCTATGTTACCGCTTTGCTCAACCCCTATTATAGCGTTGCTAGTTGCAGGTGAAGATGAAGTTTGTTCCATGTTGGAACATGGATATTGTTGGGATATCATTATTATATCATGTTTACATTAATGCACCTATATACTTGGTAAAGGGTGGAAGGCTCGACCTTATGCCTGGTGTTTTGTTCCACATTTGCCACCCTAGTTTCCGTCATACCGGTGTTATGTTCCTTGATTTTGGGTTCCTTACGTGGTTGGGTTATAATGGGAACCCCTTGAAAGTTCGCTTTGAATAAAACTCCTCCAACAAGGCCCAACCTTGGTTTTACCATTTGCCACCTAAGCCTTTTTTCCTTGGGTTCTGCAGACTCAAGGGTCATCTTTATTTTAAACCCCCCGGGCCAGTGCTCCTCTGAGTGTTGGTCCAAACTAGAGTCCTTTGCAGCGCCACCTCGAGGAAACTTCAGGTTTGGTTTTATTTGTACGAATCGCTCATCCGGTGTGCCCTGAGAACGAGATACATGCGACTCCTATCGGGATTTGTCGGCACATCGGGCGGCTTTGCTATTCTTGTTTTACCATTGTCGAGATGTCTTGTAACCGGGAGTCCGAGTCTGATCGGGTGTTTCTGGGAGAAGGAATATGCTTCGTTGACCGTGAGAGCTTGTGATGGGCTAAGTTGGGACACCCCTGTAGGGTTTTGAACTTTCGAAAGTCGTGCCCGCGGTTATGGGCAGATGGGAATTTGTTAATGTCCGGTTGTAGAGAACCTGGCACTTAACTAAATTAAAATGAATCAACCACGTGTGTAGCCGTGATGCTCTCTTTTCGGCGGAATATGGGAAGTGAACACTGTTCTTGTGTTATGCTTGATCGTAAGTAGTTTCAGGATCACTTCTTGATCATTTCTAGTTCACGACCGTGCTTTGCTTCTCTTCTCGCTCTCATTTTGCGTAAGTTAGCCACCATATATGCTAGTGCTTACTGTAGCTCCACCTCACTACCTTTTCCTACCCATAAGCTTAAATAGTCTTGATCTCGCGGGTGTGAGATTGCTGAGTCCTCGCGAGTCACAGATACTTCCAAACAGTTGCAGGTGCCGATGATACTAGTGCAGGTGACGCAACCCAGCTCAAGTGGGAGCTTGATTGTAACACCCTCGATGCGACTATAGCTCCCACGTATCGAGGCATGACATAGAGACATAATCGCATTGAAGGCATATGTCGCAAGTTAGGCAATCTTCACAAACATCCCATGTAATGTAATAATAAATGGGGAGATAACATAGTTGGCTTACACTCGACACGTCAATCAAGTACATAAATAACATTACATCATCCATACACTCAAGGCCCGACTACGGCGCCAAAATAAAAGAGAACCCAACATGCGACATGGTCCCAATCACCCCCAACTGGGCACCACTACTGATCATCGGGAAAAGAAACGTAGTATCATTGAGAGTCTTCGTCGAACTCCCACTTGAGCTCATACGTGTCTCCTGGAGCGGAATCATCAGGCCCTGCATCTGGTGTAATAGTAATCTGTGAGCCACAGGGACTCAGCAATCTCGCACCCTCGCGATCAAGACTATTTGAGCTTATAGGTAAGGCAAAGGTAAAATATGAGTGGAGATGCAGCAAGCGACTAGCAAGTATGGTGGCTAACTTACTCGCAAAAGAGAGCGAGACGAGGATGCAAAGCACGAGCGAGAAACTAGAGAACAACCCGCGCAAACATTACTCCAACACCGTGTCCACTTCCCGGACTCCGCCGAGAAGAGGCCATCACGGTAACACACTCGGTTGATTCATTTTAATTAATTAAGGTTCAAGTTGTCTACAACCGGACATTAACCAATTCCCATCTGCCCATAACCGCGGGCACGGCTTTCGAAAGTTCAATCCCTGCAGGGAAGTCCCAACTTAGCCCATGACAAGCTCTCACGGTCAACGAAGGAATAGACCTCCTCCCAAGATGTTCCGATCAGACTCGGTATCTCGATAACTCAAGACACTTCGACAGGTTAAAACAAGACCAGCAACACCGCCCGAATGTGCCGACAAATCCCGATAGGAACTGCACATATCTCGTTCTCAGGGCACACTCAGATAGGTCAAGCTACGAGTAAAAACCAACCCTCAAGTTTCCCCGAGGTGGCCCCGCAGGCTGCCCAGTTCGGACCAACACTCAGAGGGAGCACTAGCCCGGGGGGGGGGGTTAAAATAAGATGACCCTTGGGCTCCGGTAACCCAAGGGAAAAAGAGGCTAGGTGGCGAATGGTAAAACCAAGGTTGGGCATTGCTGGAAAAGCTTTAATCAAGGCGAACTATCAAGGGGTTCCCAGTATAACCCAACCGCGTAAGGAACACAAAATCCGGGAACATAACACCGATATGACGGAAACTAGGGCGGCAAGAGTGGAACAAAACACTAGGCGAGAGGCCGAGCCTTCCACCCTTCACCAAGTATATAGATGCGTTAAGATAACATGGCAATATAATGATATCCCAACAAGTAAATAAAAGATGTTCCAACAAGGAACGACCTCCAATCTTCACCTGCAACTAGCAACACTATAAGAGGGGCTGAGCAAAGCGGTAACATAGCCAATCAACGGTTTGCTAGGACAATGGTGGGTTAGAGGTTTGACATGGCAATTTGGGAGGCTGACAAGCAAAAGGTAGGCATCGTAGCATTGGCATAGCAAAAGAGCGAGCAAACTAGCATAGCAAAGATAGTAGTGATTTCGAGGGTATGATCATCTTGCCAGCATAGTTGTCAGAGTTGACTGGATCCTCACAAGCAAACTCAACGGGCTCCTCGGTAGCGAACTCGTCTCCCAGCTCTACCCAAACAAGACAAACAAGCAACAAGGATACAATCAACCACGTGCAAACTCAAACAACACGATGCAAAGATGATATGCTATGCGGGATGCGATGCGGGATGCAAAATGCAAGATATGACAGGAAAAGCATGAACCTGGCCTCAACTTGGAATTCCAAGGGTGCCACTAGAAAGATGAGATGAAATCGCTTGAAAACGATATAAAGAACGCCGGAATCGGAGTTACGGTTTGGAAATGGCAAGCGATTCAAATACGACACCGGTTTGCGATTTACAGCAAGTAGGCATCTAAATGCAATGATATGAACATGCTACAGCCACCAAACATGACAACAAAATACATGGAAGGGATGCACACAAGATGCTTAACAAAAGTCTAGCACTGAGCTACGGCCAATTCATCCATTAACAGGTTCAAACAAGCATGGCAAAAACACAAATGCAAAACAGATTTCAGACTTAGTGAAATTAACACTTGTCTGAAATTTCAGATCATGAAGCCCACTTTGGAGCATCAAAACAACATGCTACAGGACCTGAACATGACAAAGAAAGACATGGCATGGAGCTACTCAACAAGCTTAACAAAAGTCCCTTAGTGACCTTGAGCCAAAAGGGATCACAAAATATACAAATAAGCACACGAACATAGCAAAAACATAATCAGTTTTCAGACTTAGTGAAAACTGGGACATGCTGAAACATAACTCACGAAGGCATATAAACGAGCTGGATGCACTCACTACAGTGCAAGTCATGGCAAGGCAAGCATACATCCCTTAAGAAGGCATAAAATACAAGCTAGACATGGCAAGAACAATGGCATAGCATGCACGGAACAACTACAATAACATCGGCAAAATCGCAAACTAGTTGACGATCTGCCCAGATTCACAACGAAGCAAAAGTAGAGCTCGATTGACTCAACCTAGGATGCTCCATAATTGCAAAAAAAGACATGGATGGATAGAGCATAACAAGATTAACAAAACTCCTTTACTGATCATCCTCAAAAGAGGCACGGATCACTAGGAAACAATATGAACATATGGCATCATGAACAAAATAATCCCAGACTTAGTAAAAACTACTAAGTCCCTGAAAACAGATTTACCGGTTGCCTCACTTTGCAAGCTTGCACAAGTCACCACACACATCCTAAAAATTCATGGATTGCACCTCTGGAAAGATAACAAAATCCTTAACAAAACATATTATGGACTCACATGCATATCATGCACACAATAATCATGGCAAAAATGACAAAAGTCTAAGATGAACTAGCAGATCTGACAATTAACTCACGAAGCCTTCTTCTAACAGCATTTCGGGCATCAAGATGCACTCAAATGAAAATGATGCAATGGAATGAAATGATGTACTCATCGAGGCGAACACTTTGATATAATATATTTCCAAATCGGAGCTACGGATGCGGAGATACAGCCGGTCAAAGTATGCACAAAAATTAGGGTTAGGGGAAGAAAAAGTCAACCGAGGAGAATTTCTCAGATCTGGATCTGGCGCAGTTCCCGAGGCTCGCCGGAGTTCACTGTTCGCCGGAGGAGGAGATCGACGCCGGGGACTTGCCGGCGCTCAGGGAGGAGGAGGCCGGACGTGGGGAGGAGGAGGCGGCGACCGTTGTGGAGGAGGAAGGCGCGGGGAGGCGGC